>NW_004955643.1:8516-12321 GCF_000276665.1 Chinchilla lanigera
AACAACATAAACTTACCTTTACACAGATTAAATAAAGAGCATAATGACAAGGCTCAAATTACATTAATAAGAAGGAAGATTCCTGCTGATTTGATAGAATTTAGCAGGAGTATAACACGCTATGAATATTTGAAGAGGCTACCAACATTTGTACAACAAAAATCTGTATATAAATACTGAAATGGCAAAAATGAACAACTCAGTGTACCAAAATGGATTTATGAAGAAATAAAGGATTCGAATAGCTTATTAAATGAAATTTTTAATTCCTACTTACCATTTCAAATAAATAAGAAATTCTTTCTATTACTTGGTCACTGTGAGTGAACACGCAAGATATGTTTTAGTCAAGGTTCTTCGGAGAAACAGAAAAAAGCAAGATTTGTTATTAGGTAGAAAGAGATTTTTTTCCCAGGAAACTGAGGAAAAAATGGGTCTCATGACCATGAAGGTTGGAAAGTCCCAGTTCTGCAATGGAGGCTGTGGGTGGAGACACAGGAACCTGCAGGCGCAGGGGGACCGGAAGCTGTCTGCTGGAGAATCCCTGCTGCTCAGGGATGCTGGGGGTTGGTTCCATTTTCAGGCCTCTGCTGATTAATGACCTCCACAGTCATGTTAGAGGGCAATCTGCTCGTCTCAGAGTTCACTGATGGAAATACACATCTCATCCAAGAGAACACTTAGATCATCACAAAGGCCCCACGGGATGACTGGCCCTCACTTAAGACCACCGCCCTCTGACTTTGGAGTACAGCCCTGCCGTCTGGCACAAGAAGATGCCCCAGGAGCTGCTCCAGGCTTGCACACAGTAATTTCTGCTACACCTGCTGGACACCATGCCTAAAGAAAGGAAAAATTTAAGAGAAATAACTCACACGTACCAAGAAATACAAAAAGAATATGTAACCTCAAATGGAATTATCAGACCAGAAGTTTTGATAGCAAAAGTGCCCATGTTGAATGTAGTTGATGAGAAATGGGGCCAGGATTTTTATATGCAGAAAAAACTGACATTCATGTATGAGAGGGACACAAGAGCAGACGTTAAACTTCAGGGACATATTAATATGACACAGCTATTAAATAAAGGTTCTGGAGGTCCAATTCTAAATTGTAATGGAAAATGCTATCATGATATAATGAAAACACCACAAATACACGTCGGTACAAGTTTATCTGAGCTCTGCATTTAGAAAATACCAGAAAAACATGTATGGAAATTGGCAGTGATAAGCATTATCATTTAGAACTCATTTTCCTTAGCTTGTAAAATGAGGCATTACTAAGGAGCCTTTACTTCTGCAGATGTGGGCAGGAAGTTTACACATTTTGTGGGGATGGCTCCCCCATGCTGGCTGTGCTGCCCTGCCCATCTCTATCAGGCTGTTCTGCCCTGCTGAGCTATGTCTTGGGCTGAGCCCTGGCAGGGACACCTCAGAGCCCATCCTGCTCCACTTCCTCATACCAGACCCTCAGGCTCATAAGCATCTGAAGGTGACTCCAACTCAAGTTTGCCTTGTCCCCTTATGGTGGATTCTGGAGGCTACTCGGGAACTCTTCTGTCTCCTCATCTTGTCAGGTGACTGCTCCGTTGTTCCTTTCTCTTTCCTCCCATATGGAAAGCAAAGTCCCCATCCTGCGGTGATTGTGGGAATCTCTGTCAGACTCACTACACACTCTTTATCTTAGCAGTGCTCATGACCTGTTCTGGGATAAACACAGGCTGTATTTGCTGTAGTTTCTAATTGTCCACATAGATGTTCTATGCTGAGTAGAAAGCCGAGGCTCCCTGATTCAAACAGCAAGGGCCTCACCCCATCGGTCTCCCAGAATCAGAGTTCAAACCCTGCTCAGGATGGAGTGGGCATGCAGACTCCTTCTCCTGCCGGTGGCCGCCCCAGGGAAGGACCCAGCACCCAGGGCTGCGGAGGAAACTCAGCCAGCTCCGCTGTGCCCAACGCTCTTGTGTCCTCTCCACAGGTGTCCACTCGCAAGTCCAGCTGCTGCAGTCTGGGCCTGAGCTGAAGAAGCCTGGGGAGTCAGTGAAGGTCTCCTGCAAAGGCTCTGGGCACATGTTCACCAGCTATAGTATATTCTGGGTGAAGCAGGTGCCAGGGAAAGGCCTGCAGTACATGGGCTGGATCAACACCAAAACTGCAAAGCCAATATACGCTGAGGGCTTCACAGGACGATTTGTCTTCTCCCTGGATGCCTCTGTCAGCACAGCATATCTGCAGATCAGCAGCCTGCAGGCTGGAGACACAGCCATGTATTACTGTGCAAGACACAGTGAGCATACCACATCCTGAGAGTGTCAGAAACCCTGGGGGATGAGCTCTCCCTGGCTGAGGCAGCAGCAGGGCCCACCTGACTCTGGTTTTCTTTGATTTGGATTATGAATTCACAGGAGAGACATTTAGGAGACTGATTTCTGGTGGTCTGTTGTTCCAGTTCATTTTAATTTTCAACCTGAATGTGCGCAGGAACCCAGGAGAGATGACTGGGTCATGATTGGATCAGTGATGTATGTAGATGAACGTGGTGCTGGAGGAGGTGGGTCCCGGGGCTTTGCCTTTAAGGTACGGCTCTTGCTCGTTCTCTTCCTCTGGGCTCTGCTTTCCCTGCAGAATTGGAAAATCTCCTCCACATCGTGCTTCCACCTTGAACTTTCTGCTTTGGATTCACCTGAAATTAGATCAGATGCTCTGAAATCAAGAGTAACACTTCTGCTCTGTTAAGCTGTTCCTATTTGAAAGGTGATTCATGAATGACAAGAGGCAACGAGGGTGTGATTGGACACGGTAGCATAAAGAGTGGGATGTGTGAGGGGTTCCTGAGCAGGATGTCTCTGTGTGTGCACATGTTCAGCTTGAGCTGCAGCAGGTGGAGTCCAGAGGAGGTGCAGTCTCAGGAGTCCCTGCTACCGTCCTGTGCAGCCTCTGGATACTATATGGACTGGGACTGCCAGGCTCAGGGAAGGGCCTGCAGTGGGGTGATCTGGTTAGAAATCCAAAGAAAGATAATGGGTACATTACAGAATATGTCACATCTGTGAAAGGGAGATGCACACTTTCCAGAGACAATTCCAAAGGCAAGGCTTATCTGCAGGGACACAGTCTAAGGTACCAGGACTTAGCCGTGTATTAGTGTGTGAGAGAAGCACAGTGAGGGGACCTCAGTGTAAGCACAGACCCAAACTTTCTGTAGGGGCACTTGTGACCAGAAGGGGGCACAAGGACAGAATGACCTGAGGGTCAGTGGAGGAGTAGGTGCAAAGGTGACAGCCATGAGAGGCTGGTTTCCTGTCAACGTCTATAGCTTCCTTTCCATATAACTTCCCAGATCTACATTTTAATTTATCAGTATATTTCCTCAGTAAAGTAGCATGGGTCACCGTGGAGAAGTGGCTTGGATCAGGTCTAGAATTGGTGCAGGAACATTTGGGAGTGCTAGAAGTAAGGAAGTTCTCACAATGCAGAGTGAGGGCGATGAAAGTGCTCAGCAGTGTGCATGTGAGGGAGACACAGCGCTCAGCAGTGAGGATGCGGGCCCATTGCAGTGCGCAGCAGTGGGTGCATCAAAGGGACAAGAAAGGAACTCATGTAGCGGAAGATGGGCTGATTTCTACAGAAGACCAAAGGATTCAATTTTAGGGGAAAACAGAGTTTATTGAATTTAGACTGGTCACCACACATCCCCTACTAGCAGGTCAGGAACATGGGCGGCTGGCCTTTCTTTGTTTCACCTTAAACACACCTTTGGTTTCTATGGTAACAGATTAGAATGTTGCAGCTGTTGACATAGG
>NW_004955643.1:12421-22760 GCF_000276665.1 Chinchilla lanigera
CACTCTGTTCTGCATGTCCCCCTTTAGATAACCATACATTTCCTTTATGGTTACAGTGTTTATCTAGGGCCAGGGAAGTGAGGAAACAACCCAGGCAGAGTCATAAGTGGTTATCTGGGCCCGGGTGTTCTTTGTCTTTGGAGAAGCATTCCAGGGCAAAGTTGACTGCAAAGTTAACTTTTTACAACCCCTCTGGGATGTTTCTCAAGACACATTTTGAAGCTTGTACTAAGACTAAAACTAAGACTACTCTAATTTAAGAATGATATGCTAAGAGTCGCTGTCCCCTACACTCAGAAGGACAAAGCTGGAATAACTGCCGCAGTGAAATATATAAGAGGGCTTTGGATTCCATTTCCAACTGTGAAGTAAATATCCATGAATCCACAGAGTTGGAAATGACAAATGAATAAATAAATGAATGACAATGTGTGAGTCAGGATCCTGCAGGCAAACAGCAATTATCTTACCCTATGTTTCCATGTAACTATTTTCTTGTCTTTTCACCCACCCATCTATCCATCCATCCACACATCCATCCATCCATCCATCTGTGAATTTAATCTTATTTTTAAGAATAAAGTTTTAACTCATGCATAAATGATGCACAGTGGGCACATCAAGGGTCCTCTGCTGTATAGTTCACATTTAGTGTTACCTATTACGTTTTGGAGCTATCTGAATGCGAGGAACTTGCTGTCTCCCAGTGCGGGGAGATGATAAGGACATGGAATGCTGATTACCCAATTTGATTAGTGCACATTGTATGCCTGTGATGAAATATCACAACAAACTCTCTTAATATGTACAATTATGACAGGTTAATAGAACAAATTATTTGTTGTTACTACCGCACTCCCTAACTTATGACTTGTCAGACCTGAGGGCAGATAGTGGAGTTCACATTGTTGGACTCTCACACTGAGGAGGCCTGGAGCTGGGCTCTGATCTTCACCACCACCTACTCCTGAGCTCTCAGGCAGTCCCACACCTGAGAATGGAAGCTGTGAGGGGGATTTTTCAAGGAGTGACTTTCTAAGATATGAATAATCACTTCATCCATAGCAAGGTTTTCTCTTTCTGCAAGCCATTTAGTGTGTGGGTTGATTGCCAGGCAGTGAAGTTTCTTGCTCCATCCGGGGGAGAAAATACTTCATTGAACCAAAAATCTTCCAGTGGTGGCAAGAAATGAGACATTCTGCATTTCAGAGATATTCAAGTGAGATCTTGAAGATCAGAAACTAGCCACCAGATCACTGAGCAGAGTTCTTTTTTTTTCAGCTGTCTTTGTCCTGTTCCGAAGAACTGACACGCCTTAGTTTTGTCCAGCAAGATGGGATCTACAGGTCTAAGGTGTTCTTGCAAACACTCAGGTTTCTATGGGGAAACCAGGACCGTGTTGCTGAGTTCTACTTCAGCAAGGCTGGGGACTGACATCACATGGGAAAAAATATCTACACCCCGCTGCAACCAAAGCACATGCTTGTTAGAGTGAACATAGGTCCCCTCCATGGAGACCCTTGAAATCAGTGGTGTTGCATGCACTTCACTCAGACAAGTATAAGTCCCAGGCACATGAGTCACTCAAGCCTTTCTAACTCAGGATAAAGTTTGTGTCAGGGTCAGTTTACTCTGAACTAAGTGGGACTGGAACACTGAACGGCACCTACAATATTTTTATTGTAAGTGAGGTTATGAATGTGGAAATAGATCTGAGTTAGAATCCATGCATATTTAGACCAATATGCACGTATCTGTATTATCTGTAGTGTCTATCACGTTGTGGGACTGCATCTATCTGTACATAAGAAATGTCCCATGCTAAACTTGTACTGTCCCACTAACCCCGGGAGCTGAGATGCGGTTAGTTTAGCCAAAAAGCTTTTACTCATCTCTGAATATGTTGAGCTGCATGAAAGACTGTCCGCTGCATGTCTTGTCTGGGAGTAAGAGGGCACTAGGCCTGGTGCAGAGGACCTCAGAGAGGGGGCACTGAGCTCAGTGAGGGCACGGCCAGCATCCACAAATGAGCAGCATGTCCATCAGTGCAGCAAAGGGACACCACCCTCTTCCTTTTATGCTTTTCTATATAAGCGAGCATCTTACCTGAAAATACCCAACTAGGCATCTGGATTACATCGAAGTCAACCTTCGCTTACATTCAGGAACTTGTTATCTGGAAGACTGTGGTGGGATTTATACAGCTAACCTGCCAGCAAGTGGAGCAGTCTTGCTTCCTCCACTTTGGGTGGTGGTTCCCAGAGGCGAGTGTTCCAGGACTCAGACGGGAAGAGTGGGGAAAGCTGCATCTGACCCGGTACTCACTGCGTTCTATCTCCCAGGTGACTTTCCCAGATGCAGAATCAGGGCCTGGCATACTGAATCCCTGTCCCTGACCCGTTTTGTCTCTGGTTACTCCATCACTATCCCTTACAACTGGAGCTGTGTCAGTCTGTCTACAGGGAAAGGAGTGGAATGGATGGCGCCAGCTGGTAAAAGTGGAAACACAGCTTCAAGTCCCTCCCTGAAAAACCTACTCAGCATCTCCAGAGACACGTCTAAGCACCAGTTCTTCCTCCAGCTGAATTCGGTGACGTTTGAGGACACAGCCCTGTATTACAGTACAAGAGATCCAGTGAGGGGACATCAGTCAGGGTGAGCCCAGAGAAAAACTTCCATGCAGGGCTTCTATGGACAGCAGGGGGCGCTGAGGATCCACGGAGCACCAGCAAGGATTCCAGCAGACACTGTAGAGAAGGAAGCTGGGGTGTGAAGGCTTCCTGTGGTCCTTTTCCTCTGTGTCTTAGTATCATATGACCTGCAGAGACCCTGGACTACACCTGTCTACTACAGTTGCCTTATGAACTATCCACTTCCAAAGAAAATAAAAGATGTTTTTGTGAACTTTCACTCATATGTGTGTTTACATAGTCATTTATTTCCTCGTCTCTCTCATTTCAATTTTTTGAAAGCCAAGCACACCGCTTATCCCCCAAAAGTAGACTCGAAATTTTGAGAACTGAGGTATCTTTACAACGTCAAGTCATCATAATTTAAAAATAAATTTAATGGGGTGTGATGTACACCTCCTAATGCCAGCTCTCAGGAGGGTGATGCAGGAGAATCACCATGAGCCCAAGATCAGCCAATTTTACACAATGAGTTTAGTGCCAGCCTGGAATACACAGTGAGACCCTGTCTAAAACACAAAAATAATACTAATAACAAAACCAAGTATAATAAAAATAAATTTGCTACCTTTATTACCAGGAAGGGCCACTGTCTGACGCAGGAATGAGTTTCTGACTGAGAAATTAAGTCCTTCCTATTCATATGCATAGGGTTTGAGAAGACACAGCTCTCTCCTCTGCTGGGCCACCTCAGGAGACCTGGTCCCCAGGCTCAGCCAAGCACAGCCTGGAACCCTGCATTCAGAAGAGGAGGGAAGAAGGGCAGCCACCGTGGGCTTAAGGCTCCAGGGTCCTCGCTATGCTCTCTGTCCAAAGGGACTGTGCAGGATGAAGACGTGAACACTCACAATGGGACTTAATGATTATTTTTATTTCTATTATATGCAGGGCTCTCTGTCTCTCTCTGTCTCTGTCTCTCTCTGTCTCTGTCTCTGTCTCTCTCTGTCTCTCTCTCACACACACACACACATGCACACAGAGAAGTTTTCATGGATTTACTAGTTTAATTTTTTTAAATACTGGGAATCAAGCTCAGGACCTTGTGCTTGCCAGGCAGGCACTTGTGCCCCTGAGCTATATCCTCAACCCTTTACTAGTTTCATTTTAGAAAATGTGTATCTAATATTAAATATTATAGATTCACAATATTCATTTTTCTTTTCTAAAGAGTTGTCATCATTTATTTTATTTCATTACTTTCTGTAATTGTCAATCACTTATCCCTGCATGCTTTTCCGTAAAATGAAATGTTACTTCTCTTTATTTCCTTCTTCTGGTCAAAGCTTCTTGTGTAGCAGCTGTGCACTGAGCAGAGGGAAAGGACTCATAGTCCTGGTTCCTCACGCACTTGGCCCCGAGAGCAGCGTGGAGGTGACGCTCTCTCACTGGAAGTCCCACCTCCAAAAAGTAGAGCAGAGGGAAATTAATTTCTCAGAGCTGGACCTCACATCCAGCTCATCTTGGCACCCAGGGCATCCTCTGTCTGTTCACCCTGCTCTGCTCCTCACTTGGAACCAAAATAATCACTGAGCTGCCCAGTATTTAAGGATTGAGATGTTCCTGGTCCCTGGTGTGCTGTCACAGGCAAACCTGCAGCATCCAGCCAGGGTGGGGACACCTCAGTCACCTAGGATGTAGCCAGCTGTTGCCCTTCTGAATTCCTGCTTCCCGAGAGACCCCGGAAATCTCTCCTAATTACCTATGTGACTCCTGCTGTGCCCCTGTTCTCTGTCTTTTCTGGTACAAGGATGAATGTCAAGATGTATTTTCAACTGGGTTAGATCAGATCCTTCACTCTATGAGTAGGTTAAAGTTGGTCTCTGAAGTTACCTGTTGTTCCTGTTCCAAGCTCATAAGAAACTAATAAAATCATTACCAACGTCCCCCAAACTATGAAATCCTGTAAAAACCAAAAATCATCATTTTTTATTGGACCCATTAGAAGCCTGAATTTCAGTAAGACTGACTACCCAGGAAAAAGAAATCAGGACACAGCATAAAGACTGAGATGTAGAAGTTTCATCAGATAAACATCCAAGTTTATTATTAAAAGTATCTGCAATTTATGAAAGAACAGCACGCAATTCATTGGGGTTTCTTGAACTCTCTAAGGAGAATTCATTTCCCAACAGAGTGCAATAATTTTCTAACTTTCTTCTGTGCCTTACTAGAAGGGCATTTAATACTCATCCATATCAAACCTGCATATAACGAAATCTGTAATTTTTTCTGTCAGACACCTGAAAATGCAGCCATAGACGCTGAAGCTTAGACAAATCCACAGCTGTATTCATATTTTCAGGTTTTGGTTAGAGCAGCAGTCATTTATAGATAATGAAATCTGGTTTTTTTGTTTGTTTGTTTGTTTCTCCGGTACCGGGAACCGAACTCACGACCTTGCGCTTGCCAGGCAGGCGCTTTTGCCGCTGAGCTAAATCCCCAGCCCCTTGAAATCTGGATAGTTCCATACATCTGCTCAGATTTTATCATCTAAAACTAAATGTTAACACACATCGATGCTTGCAGGGTTTCAAGCTGACAAAATTCAAACTTATTTTTCTGTACTGAGAGAATTATCATTTACAGACTCCATGGAAAATAACTGTTTTTGGTACTGGAGATTGAAGCCAGGGCTTACACCCTGATGTATAGTGCACCCCCGGCCCCCTTTAATGGTAGGCAGGATCTTGCTGTGTCACTCATTGCCAGAGGTGAATGAAACTTGTGATGAATTTGCCTCAGACTCTCAGACTTCAGAGATTACAAGTGTTTGCCACTTTGTCTGGCTCCATGGAAAATTCCTTCTAGTCTTTGGAGTCCCTGTCTGCCTCTCAGGATGATGGGGATAATTTTCTCCTCTGTGCACAGATGTGTGTGGGACAGTAGACCTCGTGGGGATGGCAAAGCTTGGGGACATTGATCACCTCTCATTTCTGGATGAGAAAGAATATTTAATTATGCAAGTACACCAATTTTATTTATGTAACTTGCTGAAATGAAATCAGTTTTCAGAAAGAAAATTCTTTCTGTTCAACTGAATGATCTGATTTGTGTGGCATAGATTTAATCTTATGTTGGTCAAATTTAGGCCAGAATCACACTTTCTGAATTCCTCAAAAATAAATAGATTCAAGAGTGAGGAGCTTCAGTCACAGCTCAGCGTTTCTGAGGCAGGGATGAAGACACGCAGGGTTACTGCTCATGACCGTGAGTGGCCTGCTCTGCCCTTCCTCTGCTTCTCACATGTTCCTGTCTACATTTGAGATAGTCAGCACATGCTATAATCTGATATCTCTGGTCTTCATGGTTTGGGCTTTGGCAGAGAAGACCCTCAGAACAAAGAGCAGTGTGTAGAAGATGTCAATAGCAGAAACACAGCTGCACAGCGTTACCAGTTGTAGATACTGTAAATAATAAACTTGGATGCTTATCTGATGAAACTTCTTGGAGGAAGTCTCCGAGACCTGCATCCTGGGAGCTGGGCCAGTGTAGGAGCACAGCAAGGCCGTGAGGGAGCTTGCTGTCAGCCAGCTCTGCCCCGGAGGCCAGTTCACTACTAAAAGCCTGAACTCCACCCTGGGAGGAGCAGAGTGAAGTTAGATGTGGAGCCTTCTGTCTCCTCAGGATTGACTGGGCATGAGGACAAGGTGGGCTGTCTGTGAACGGTGCTTGAGGCCTGACACACATGTGGAGACACACTGAGGAGCAGGCACCTGTCCAAATACGAAGTGAAAAAGTGCCACTCTAGTGTCCCTCTCTTATGCTAACCTACTTCCCCTTCTGTCTGTCATAGAGTGGACAGGACCTAACATGCAAGAATATCCCCAGGCACACAGTGCTCTTGTAGAAGGGTCACCATCTGTCCTGGTCTCATTCTCCAGAATAGGAGATAAGGGGAAGACCCTGTGTATAGCAATGGGGGCTCTCAGGCTTGACTTCCTCCAACCAAAGGCATCACCTGAGGCTTTGTGTCTGACAGCCTGGTCCTGCGTGGCCGGGATCCCCCATGGGGAGCAGATGTGGAAGTCACACCTGAGGGGCCAGGTGCTGCCCGTCACAGCCTTGCGCCCTCTGTGCTCTGAACCCTGAGTCCTCCCATCAGGGTCAGGACCTGAGGAGGGAATGCAAATCTCTTCCAGCTCCTCCCCTCTTGGGTTGAAAAGCCCAGCAGGGCCTGGGTCAGGACACCTGTGTCACCATGGACAGGCTTTGTTCCCTTCTTCTGCTGCTGACCGTCCCTGATTGTGAGTGGCTGGGTCAGTGACTCAGGGATGCAAAGGCTCCTGTCCTCACTTGAACCAATTTCAAATTCTTTTGTGTTTTTCCACAGGGGTCGTGTCCCAAATCACCCTGAAGGAGTCTGGCCCCGGACTGGTGACCCCCACCCAGACCCTCAGGCTGACCTGCTCCTTCTCTGGCTTCTCACTGAGCACGACTTATACAGGTGTAGGCTGGATCCGTCAGCCCCCAGGAAAAGGCCTGGAGTGGCTGGCACACATTTGGTGGGATGATGATAAATACTACAGCCCTGCCCTGAAGAGCCTGCTCTCCATCTCCAAGGACACCTCCAAGAACCAAGTGATCCTCACAACGACCAGTGCGGTCCCTGCAGACACAGCCACATATTACTGTGCAAGAAGAGCACAGAGACTCAGCCTCAGGATCCTCCTGTACAAGATCTCAGCTCAGTTCCCTCCCCATCTGCAGATCAGGATGTGTGGAGAGTGCGCCCTTCCTGTCAGCCTCTGGGGAATTCTCTCCTCCCTAGAGCTTGAGGCCCCATCTTCCTGTTACATTTTACACTCTATATAACTTGACCTTCTTAGTTGTTCATGCAGGAGAGATGATATTTTCTACATATAAATTTCCTCATGACAGTTGCCTGGTAGCTGGGCTGTCACGGGATACTGATAGAATGCAGCCTGTGCCCATATCCCAGCTAGCAACAGAGTACAAGTCACGGCAACACAGTCCAGTAAAGATTGGACTGCAGGATATGAAACTGACAAGTCCAGGCTTCAGAAATCATGCTGTTATATTTTAGACCTGAAATGTCTCCTAATGCTCATGTATGGAAGCCTTGACTCCCGTGCAGCAACATTCAGATATGCGGCCTAGAGAGGTGATTAGATCATGTGAGCAGCAAAGTCTTCAAAGAGTTCACCCATTGATGTGGTCTTAGCTGAGTGGGCTATTGGAAGTCCAGCCCTCCTCTGAGAAAGTGGTCATGAGGATGTGGTCTTGTGGATTATGTCTTATCCTCAGCCTCTCTCTCTCTCTCACCCTCCCCTTCTTCCACTTCCTCCTCTTCCTTCTCTGTCATGTAACTGTGGTTTGCCGCATGCTCCACTTCCTTGTGTTCTGCCTCACCACAGGCCCAAAGCTATGGAGACAGGTGGACATGGACTGAACCTCAGAAACTGTGAACCACCATAAATCTTTCCTCTTCACATAGGTTTTCTCAGATACTGTTTCCTAAGGACTGTGAGCAGTTAAACACTCATCTAGATTTACTGAAATACAGATACCAGCATTTTTTTTTGTAATTTAAAGAAAAATATAATCAAACACATCTGAATAACATGATTTGTGAAATAATAAGCATTGTGTCACCATGATGGAGGGTCTGACAGAGTGTGCAAGTTAACTTCAGATTTTGTTAATGGAGTTTTTTCTACTGAAACTGTCTGAGGCAAGAATGAGGGGCTCAGGAGAGTCAAAAACATGATACTTGGAAAGAGAAATTATAAACTTGATGTTACACACATTTCCTTAAATTTCATTAGCAATTTGTAAAAAAAAATATAAATACGAATGTTCACTTCGCACCAAGAGCCAATAGTTCATCCCTTGGCTCCACGGTTCCCTCGTGTCTGCTGCCACATATTCATCAGCATGACCTGCACTGTTTGGAGACCAGCGTGAGCTGCGGACTTCTCACTCTCTCGTGTTCACGGCATCTGTTCTCATGCTCCAGATGCCAGGGCCTTCGTTCTTCTCATCTGTCCCCATCTCTTCCCCTTTTGGAGTTCACTGACTCCTATTGTACACCAACATTATTCCAAAAATAATGCCCATTTTATTGTCTTCCTACTTAAACTAATCCTCAGGTATCATCTATGGACATTTAAATTACTCCTTGTGACAGCTGTGTGAAAGCTGACTATAATCTGGTTGACAAGATTGTGTCATTTCTATTGTTTTCATTTCTCCAAATTCAGATTGGTTCTTTCATTCATTTTTTTACTTTGAAAATTTTTACAAGTACGTGTTTGTGGTACATAATGATGAGTTGATACATGCACATCTCGTGATGCATTATTAGCACTTTTACCCCTTTATTCATCTTCATGGCTGAACTTATGCTAACTTACTTATGCTGTTATATTTGTGTTTTCCTTTAGAATTTCAACATATTCACCTAATAATATTTCTCTGGAAGCTGAATCCACCAGCACCCAGGAAAGGAGATTGAATGGATGGCACAAGAATTTTTAGTGGAGACACAGCTGATAATTCATACCTGACAGTCAAATCAGCATCTCCTGAGATGCATCCAAACTACATTTCCCTGCAGCTTGGCTCAGAAACCATGGAGGACACAACTGTGCTTTACCATGCAAGAGATGCAAAGAGGATATATCAGTGTAAGCCCAAGCACTAAACTCTCTGGGGTGCTCCAGACCAGCGGGGGTGCTCAGAACCAGAGGGGTGCTCAGGACTAGCAGAGTGTGATCAGGACAACGGAGGATTTGCAAGAGCAGTAGGGAAATCTTTACACCAGCATAGGGAGTACTAAGGATCCTCAGGAAACCAGCTTGAGGCCCCGGAAAAGTGTAGAGAATGAAGCTGGGGAATGAGGTTTCTGGCTGTCATTGTCCGAACTTTCCTCTATCTCTTAGCATTGTCAACAGTGAGGAGGTCCTGAGATACGTCTATTGCAGGTCACTTGAAGGGAGCCAAGCTCGAAGGTGTGTGAGTGTTGTGGTTGGTGTTTAGTTAGAATACACACATATGTGCTAAAACATTTATTTCTTTTCCTCCTTCATATTCATTTCAGTGTAAGGATTATCCCAACTTGCATGTACTAGAAAGCAGACTAAATCTGAAAACTTGTATGCTTTGGAATGTGCATTATCATGATCAGCTCTATAATGAAAACTTAATCAGGTAATTTTGCCACCATGAGAAGGAAATATCTCATGCAGGAGTAACTGTTTCATTGAAGGAAATGTTGGAATAAAGGAAGTGCAGAAAGGAGAATTTACAGAAAACTCTAGGAATTTATGGGTACTTCTCCATTACCTTACATGACCACAGTAAGATTTATGTCAGTACTTACCAAACTGTATATTTGTATTAAAATGTATCCTATTTAGTCATCACAAAATTATTACACATAAAGAGGACAATTTAGATTGGAACTATTAATACAGATGTAGGTAGTGAAACAGGTTATATCAGAGTCAAATATAGGATTCAAGAATGCTGGTGATCTATTTATTTTATCTAAAGATTAGGCAATCTAAAGATTAGGCAATCTTTAGAATGCTGAAAAATCATGTCATGTTCTCTCATTAGAGGAAGAGGTCAGAAAACATCAGGAAGCATGAACTGCTCATGCAGCAGGTAAGCACTGTGAGAAGGAC
>NW_004955643.1:33181-66990 GCF_000276665.1 Chinchilla lanigera
GTTCCCTCCACTTTCAGAAACAAGTTTAAAATTTACTGCCATGATACGTAGCTATGAGATTTTTGCTGTTTCTGATAAAAGTCTTAGGATTTTCTTGCATATTTTGTTTGATTTTTATGCAATTTTTGCATGATGTATATAACCAGGCCCAAATTCATTTCTTTGTATATAGATACCCAGTTTTACAAGACCATTTGTTAGACTCTGCTTTTTCCATTTTTCAGTCTTAATTCCCTGTTGAAATTAATTGACGGTATGTATGTGAAACTCTTGTCCCTGGCTCCCCGCTTCCTGCTCAGCTTCCTAATCGCAGTGGGCTGAGCAGTTCTACTCTACACGTTTTCCATGCTGTCTCCACCTTGGAGCCAACTGAACTTGAAATGAACCCATTGAAACTATGAACCAAAACAAGCTTCTCCTTTATGTGTGGGTGTCAGGTATTTAGTCCCAGTGTAGGGAAAGTGATAATACAATCAGCAAAGATCAGCAAGGCTCTCAGAGCAAAACTGAGGTTTTCATGAGGATGAAAAACTTTTGCATCAAGAATTCAGATTCAACTCTGCTCCAAGCCTGACCATGCACAAGTCAAATTTCAGAAAAGCCAACCTTGATGCCCTTTTTAGCCATGATTCACATGTAGTTCTACTTTCCTGGAGGGTGGTGGTGTAAGGCACAAAGCCACTCAGTTCCCTTTTCCTTATCTATCGGGTTAATAACCCTTAGTTATTGCAGGCTGATCAGTCCCACAATCTTCCAAAGGAGTGGATGCAAAGGCTTAAATAAATGAGACAATTGAAATGATTTCGGGTTCCAGGGGGATCTAACTCTCTTATTGAATTTAAGATTCTCTGGATTAAGACAAAGATTTCTCTGGGCAGCCCCTGTTTATTAGGTTTTCAAACGAAGGAGGAGGATATTCAAGAAAATGCAGGAATGTAGCAAGACCTTGGGAAATATTTTCCCAAGTAGTAAACTATGTCAGTCAGAGGAACTACCTTATTGGTATCTGTTATAGGAGTGTGGAAACTGCAGCTATAGTTTCCTTTTAGTTAACTGGGGTTGGAGCCAAAGATCCTCAGCTGTGGCCTTAACTTGTCCTCTGAGGCATCACAGCTTCACAGGCCAACATAGGTCTCAGGGTGAGCAGTGACTCATACAGGTTCATTAACTATGAGTCCACTGCCCATCTTCAGACAAGGTGCCTAGCTTCGGACAACTCACCAGTCAACATGGAAAGCCAATGGGTTAATATTAAATCCTGCTCAGAGCCACTATGTAGTGGTCTCCAACACTTATCTAACATACATTTTCAGTTAATGTAGGTTTTCCAATGAATTGAATTATGGACAAAGCTTTTACACTACTCTCTATTAAGCTACTCTCTTTTATTCATTATTAACTTTTATGTTATTTTATTGTTTGAACCCTTTATATATTCTTTTTAAAAACACCAAAACTTGTATGCTACTCTCTATTTTATGCTACTCTCTATTAAGTTATGGAAAGTTTGAATTTCAGGGACATTATTTTCATATGTACAGTGTTAATAATGCATAATTATTGAAATAGGGATATCAATCATAAAGGAAGCATTTTGAGTTTAAAAATGACATCTAGAAAAAGCCCTCATTCATTCATTTTGGGTCTTATCCAAAAATATTTTTAGCAAGCATAATATCACAATATATTTCCACTGTATTTTCTTAAGTGGATTTGTAATCCAGCGACTTAATAGGTGGAGGCAGGAGATCTCAGTACATTTCAGGCCAACCTGGACAATATACTGAGTTAAAGGTCAAAATATGGCCATGCTATGATTGGCCAGTTATGGAAAGTCTGAATTTCAGGGACATTATTTTCATATGTACAGTGATAATAATGCATAATTATCTAAATAGGGATATCCATCATAAAGGAAGCATTCTGAGTTTAAAAATGACATCCAGAGAACACTAAGAGAAGCTGAAACTCGAAAGGCAATGATCACACAGGAGCTGCACAGGGTCACCTGGGAAAACACATGGGCTCCTCCTATGCCCAAATGATTAGAAACATCTCTCTGACATAAGTACAGGACACACATCTTTATATCCAGTGTCTGCTGGATCTGGAGCAGGATTTTAACAGCAGGAGGTGGGTGGACCTCTCAGGACCACAGCAAATGACAGGGAAGCAAGCTCTCTGGCAGCATGACTGGCATCAGGGAAGAGAGATCACAGAGAGAAAGAGGGAGCTGTGCTCACTTTAGTCCTGAGGAAGCAGCAGCCAGAGCGTGGATGGGAGGCGAACTGTGGGGCTGGGACCGAGGAAGGAGAAGGGCCCTCAGGGAGGTAAAACTTGGATTATAAAGATGCACGTATCCTCTGCCCTGCTTCTACCATTCCTCTGAAATCTACTTTCCACTTGTTACAGAGACAAACACCACTTCAGGAGAAAAGGTTCCTCTTAGCAGCGTAAAAGGAACAGAAACACCGTCATCAATCTCTCTCCATCACTGAAGAAGGAAACTCCCCGCATGAGAATTTACCCTCCAACTCCAGGTTCAAATTCCCTTATTCAGCTGTCAGAGCTCCCAGCTCTCTCCTGAAAAATGGCAGAGGTCTCTGGGAAGACAGGGTGTGGTCTAGAAGATGAGACTTCTGGGTCTTATTCTGGGCCTTGCTACAGGTCTCCAAAGTGAGTGTCCTCAGTGTTACACATGGGTCCATGGGAAGGTTATGAAAGCAGGTGACTAACAGGATTCTCTTGTCCCCGGGTGTCCTGTCCCAGGTGCAGTTACAGGAGTCCGGACCTGGCCAAGTGAAGCCCTCACAGACCCTGTCCCTCACTGCTCAGTCTCTGGATTTTCCATCACAACCAGTGGTTACTGGTAGAACTGGATCAATACTATTAAGACAGTGTATCCTCTAACTTTTGACCACATGTATGCCTCCATCTCTGGGCTCTGGTGTGGAGAATTCTAGTATATATATGTGAAGTGACATGGATAATCCTTTGCTGTTCAGATATCTGTGAAATGAGTTTTTCTGGACCTGACAAATAAAGTGAAATTCATAGAACCACTGCTAAAGGACTTGGAGTATTTTATACCCTGTTTTAAATCATAGCTCATTTATTGTTTATATTTGATTTGCTATGTACCACTTGTTTTGGTTACTTTTCTCTCATTGCTGGGACAAAATACCTGATTTCCAAATTAATGAAGGAAAGGTTTATTTAGTTCATAGTTTGTGAAGGTTTCAATCCATAAGCAGCTGGCTGCTAGGCAGAGTGGCCCATGGCAGAGGGGCAACAGTTCAGGGTGACAGAAAACAGCAAAAGCAGCAAGAGTAAAAAAGGGGAGGAGCAGCAGGAAGCAGCCTCCTTTCCTCCCTTACACTGTGTGCAAACCCCCCACCCCAGGGCAGCTGTAGCACACACACCCATAATCCCAGAATTGGACCATGGATCAATCATAAACTATGGAGGCCCAACCCACGACTGCATGAGGCTTTGGGGGGATGTCCAGACACAAACCATACCATAGAAGCACAGTTAAGGGACTTCGAGTGTTTTACATCCAATTTTAAATCATAGCTCATTTATTGCTTTGTATCTGATTTGCTGTGTACCTGCTCTAAGCTGTTGCTTCTCGGGCCAGATCCTTTCTTTCTCATGAGGATTTCTCCTGACCAGTATTTTGTATTCTGAAATGTTTTCCTTTGTGAGAGTTTCTAATGTGTAGACTTTCAGGTTCTTTAATTCTATTTTTTGTTTTTTGTTTGCTTTTTGAGGCAGATTCTTAATATGTAGTCCGGGCTGGCCTTGCACTCACCATGTAGCCCAGTTGGCCTCACACTTGCAGAGATCTTCCTGCCTCAGGACCAAGACTACAGGCATGCAGCGCCACACCTCGCTGCATCTGTTTTTAAAAGTGCAGTGTATGTAGCAACTTGTTTCCAAATTGGAACCCATGGGAACATTTTCAAGAGATTTGGATAAAAAATCACATACATTACTACCAATATTTGCCTTAATCTCTTTTTGTTTTGGAGACAAGGAGCAGGGTGTTGGAACACAGCATGTGGTCACATTTGTGGTGATGTCTGGGGCCAGCCCAGGGCAGCGCCAGGAGGAGTGACAGTGGGTGTGCAGAGCAGGGGCCTCCTCACCTCAGCACATGCAACATCCATGAGAAGCAGTTGGGGACAGGGCCAGGGAAAATCTCTCATATACCTTCAACCTGGCCTGGTGAGTATTTCCTGTCATCTGTCACCCATCTTCCTCTTGATGGGTGTAAAGTGAGCTGAGACCTTGGAGGTGATTTCCCAAGAACTGGATTCAGCTACAGATTTAGAAACTCCATACATGATGAAACCTGAGTCCTCAAGAGCAGGTATTTGAGACACAGATGCAAAATGTCTGTAGTCCATGAGGAGTCCCAGCATTTCCAGACAGCAGAAACCAAAGTGGGCTGAGATGGAGATACATGGGCTCCTAGAGCCTCCCCTAATTAGGCTGCTCTGAGAACCTGGAGAACAAGGTCTAGAGGTTGTCTATGAAGACCACACCCAAGGATGATGCAATACTGTTAGAAAACACAGTCATGGCGAAGTGTGCAGCGCTTACCACAAGAAGAAAGAAAGCTTACTTATATTCTTAAACATTTTTATTCACCTCTGATAAGAACTAGACAAGTACACAATGGTCTCTCCCACTACAAACCCTCTCTTGGAAAGGTGGGCATTAATAGTCAGCAGGTCACAACCTGTCCAGGATATGGACACTTTAATGTTAAAGATTCCCACATAAACTGTGCTCAGAATCAACATATCCTGGCCCCTGCTCAATTTCACCTTGTGTGGAAGGATGAGGACTATAGAAGATATAGTAGAGTATCTCTGGAGTGCTCCTGTTCACAGTGCAACTGATCATCATAAGCAAATCACTGTCCCTGGAAGGACTCAGCGTCTTGCCGTCTGTCCCACTCTTATACCCTCAGGGCCTCCCCCATGCAAAGCAGCCCCAGGCTCAGGATGAAAAGCCAGTCCTGCCTGAGCAGCCCCAGTCTCCTCCCACAGGAGCCTTCATCCAGCATGGAGTTCTTGGCTCTGCTCCTCTGCCTGGTGGCAGCGCCCTGCTGTGAGTGTCTCTGAGTCTCAGGAGAGGGACCTGGGCACAGGGTGTTGGGTGTGTTGACTGATGCTGATGCTTCTTGTCCTCAGGTGTCCTGTCTCTGGTGCAGCTGCAGGAGTCAGGACCTGGCCTGGTGAAGCCTTCAGAGACCCTGTCCCTCACTTGTGCCATCTCTGGATTCTCCTTAACCAGTTATCATATGCACTGGGTCCGTCAGGCTCCAGCGAAGGGGCTGGAGTGGATTGGTGCTATATGGGATAGTGGAAGCACATATTATAACTCAGCCCTTCAGTCCCGAGTGCGCATCAGCAGGGACACTTCCAAGAGCCAAGTTTCACTAACACTGAGCATCCTGAGAACCGAGGACACGGCCGTGTATTACTGTGCGAGAGACACAGTGAGGGGACGTCAGTGTGAGCCCAGACACAAACCTCCCTGCAGGGGCGCTCAGGACAGCAGGGGGCGCACAGCACGCACTGAGCTCTTGTCAGACCAAGGACCAGGTGCAGTTTTCCAGGACAGCTTTGCTGTTAGAGTCTGTGGTTTTCTCTTCCTGTCTCCAAATTTGTTAAGATGCTCTGCAGTGTTCGGCTTCTAGAAAATTTGTTTTTCTTTGTTAATTCAATTTCTTTTTGAATCCATGTCTGCAGTACGGGCAGTTTACATTATTCTTAGGGAGTGGGTACACGTATACAACACAGCTCAATTCTCTTTTAAATCCCCTTCCTCTTCCCCTGTGCCTCTCTTCCCCTCCTCTGAATCTCATTGCCCCATTTTCATTCATGTTGATATTAGTGATCTATCACATGATTACGATACACAGTGTTTACATTCATTTAGACCTATTCGGTTCATGGACATCACATATCTATATCCTACTTATTTTCCCTTCCAGTCTCCCTCATTTCTCACAGATGTTCTCTTGGTCTCTTCCCCTTTGTGAGAGACCCATCCTCCTGTCTTCTCATCATCCTTTATTGTACTGTTTGTACTTTGCCTTATTCAGATTAGAAGTCCTATATGATATTGAAGCTTGCAGGACTGATTTATTTTACTCCATATTATATTGTCAAGATTCATCCATTTACTTACAAAGTCTGTGATCTGTCCTTCTTTATAGCTCAGTAGCATTCCACGAAGTACAGACAGCACATCCGTCATCCTTTGATGGATGTGTAGGGAGTTGCCAGGGTTTAGCTGTTTGGAATTGTGCTGTTCTACGCATTGGTACACACATATCACTATAGTACGATGTGTTTAGCTCTCTGTGGAAGATACCTGGAAGGATGATAGCTCGGTCATATATCATTTCTAACTTTACCTCTTTGATGAATTTCCATACTGAGTTCCATATGGATTGTAGTAGCTCATATTCTCACCAAAAATGTAAGCATGTCCCTCTTTGACTGTAGATATCTCAGTATATTTCATTTGTACCCTTGTTGCTGACTGTCCTTTCCTGTGTAGGATGGAATCTTAGCATTGTTTTTATTCCCTTTTCTCTAAAGGCCCAGAATGTGGAATGTTCAGCATTTTTCCACATATTTGTTGGCCACTTCTGTTTCTTCTTCTGAGAACTCCCTGTACATTTCATAGCTGCACAACTTAAGAAATGACCAAATACATTTCTTACATATATGCATAAATATCAGAAAACTAATGAGGTTAGGTGTTCATCAAAACTCATGCACATAGTGAGAAACTATATATTCCTTATTATGAGTATGACAAAATATCTCCCAGAAAACTCTCCTGTGCTCTAGACCCATCTGTAGCTGAAGCTCCCTAAGAGAGCTGCCTATACAGTAGGAGGCCATGCAAATAGGGCCTCACGCTGCTGATGAAAACCAGCCTAGCCCAGCCCTGACTCCGCAGCTCTGCAGAGGAACACAGCCCTAGATGCCCAGCAGTTCCCACTCGGTGATCAGGACTGAGAACAGGCGGCTCACCATGGAGCTTGCACTGAGCTGGGTTTTCCTTCTTGCTCTTCTGCAAGGTGGTTTATGAACAAGAAATACGGAGGCTGTGAGTGGACATGAGTGGGATAAACAGTGGACATGTGTGACAGTTTCCTGAGCAGGATGTCTCTGTGTTTGCAGGTGTCTGGTGTGAAGTGCGGCTGGTGGAGTCTGGCGGAGGCTTGGTGCAGCCTGGGGGTCCTTGGGACTCTCCTGTGCAGCCTCTGGATTCACCTTCAGTAAGGCTGGATGAGCTGGGTCTGCCAGGCTCCAGGGAAGGGGCTGGAGTGGGTCTCAAGCATTAATTATAGTGGTGGTAGCACATACTACCCAGACTCTGTGAAAGGCCGATTCGCCATCTCCAGAGACAATGTCAAGAACACTCTGTATCTACAAATGACCAAACTGAATATCGAGGATACTGCGTGTATTACTGTGCAAGCGACCCAGGGAGGGAACATCAGTGTGGGCCCTGACGTAAATCTCCCTGCAGAGGCGCTCAGGACCAGCAGGGGGCACTGGAGATGCAGAGAGACACAAGGGTAGACGGAAGTGAAAATCGTTTTCCACTTAAGATAAGAGACAAATTTCTTAACATAACACCTGCTCCCACATAAACATATTTCATAAGTCCGACCTTACCTCTGACGTCTCTTGTTAGACACACTTGTTGAAATAGGAGAACACATTCTCAACTGTATAAAACTCAGTTTAACATGAGTTAAAAACGATTTTGCTGTGGTCCTCACAATCAGATCGTAATGAGTCTCAGGGAACTTGGTGAAAGTCTGACAGGACTTGGAACCCACAGAGAGAAGAAGTCAACCTGAGCCCACACACAAACCTCACTTCCGCGGTAATCAGGACCAACATGCCATGCTCAGCACACTAAGGGGCTGCTCAGTCACTGCAAAGCGTGCTGAGGACCACAGTAGAGCACTCAGCATGATCTGGACGCCCAGGAGCCAGACTCTCCAAGATCCCAAAACAGGAGCAGTTGTACTGAGCCCCTGGGGAAACTACCCGCGTTCTCCTTGCTGTTCATCCCCGCTGAGTCATTTCTCTCCCTTTACTTAAATGCAATAATAATGAGCTCTGTATTTTTTTCTTTATGACTTGTTTATGCAAGCGAACATTTAGATATAACATGTATACTATTTTTACAACGTTATAACTAAAGTTTTTGAATGTTTCACAAATGTATTTCAATACTTTAGGTATCATAATCTCACTAGTTGAAAGTAAAGTGTCCATTACGGATCAGTACATTTCAATCAAAAAGGACAAGCATCCATACAATGTCATTATAAAGCATTTCCCTAAAATGCCAAAGGAGCCCCACATTTTTCTAGCTATCACTTTTCATTCTTGTTCTCACCTCTCTGTCTTCAGTAAAAGTGAGGACAAATCTATTTCTCTATTTATGGATTTGCCATTCCTAAAATTTTTGCATATGCTTCAAGGAACAGAGTGAGATTGCTTGTATCCAGTTTTGTCTGTTTAGCAAAATAATTTCAATTTAATGCACCATTTACCAATTTGTATGTTTGTAATAAAAACTACAGACAGTAGCATGTGTTGATGAAGATGTAGAAAAGCTAGAGCCCTCAAAATAGGTCCATCAATATTGCAGTTTTAAACTGTACACTCAAACACATACAGCACACACACACACACATGCCCCCCTCCCCCCCACACCAACCCCAGTTTCTCAAAGACATAGGTACCCATCTCTCATGCAGGCCATACTTGGCCATGGGCAGTGGGTTTCAAGATCGTGGTCGTAGGACAGGATGAGGCACCCTTGACAATGACCCAGGACCGGAAAGGTGTACAGAGTTGGCATGAACTGTGGAAGCTGGAGCTCAGCTCTGCCCCTGTCTGGTCTCATGCCACTCAAGATGAGCTGTGTGGGTCAAGTCTGAATTCTACCTGTGAGGTAAGCTGGAGCCTTGGAAATGACAAGACACGTGTTTGATAGGAAGATGTAGCTTGATGACTTCAATGTTTCTAACCCAATGTGGCAGGAATCCTAAAAAGAAAACAGAACTAAAAGTAAGGAAATCCTTGGTTCCAATGTTTATACTCGTGTTGATGCAGAGCATTTTGTAAGTGCTAAATCTGCTGTCTTATCTGTGTGTCAGCTTTGGTTGTTTTTGTTAAATTCTATAGTAGTACTAGATGTCTTTTTTTAACTTTGCACATAGTTAAAGCAATTGAAAATTCTTTTTTGTGTGTGGTTTTATCTGAAGTACCAGGGACTGAACCCAGAGCCTCTCCACTGAGCTTTAGCCCCAGTCAATTTTTAGCTTTTAAAACAATTTTGATACAGTCTCACAAAATTGTTAAGTTCCCCAGGCAGGGCTCAGCTTTCAATTCTCCCCTCTTCCGAGTTCGGGTTTACAGTGTTTATCCCCCTAGCCTGGCTGAAAACTTGATTTTGATATCAAAGATTTTATACTTCAAATATCAAAGATAATACAGTTTGAAATACTGAATTTCATACTAGATTCTGTGCCTACTATTTCTTTCAGAGTGAGCTCTCTATATTAAGAGAAGATAAAATTAATACTGTTTATTTGATATATTTCAAGTTTCTCAGAGCCAGGGTATCATTTTTTTTTGTACTGGGAATCAAACTGGGGACCTCATGTTTGCCAGGCAGGGGCTGCACCACTGAGCTAAACCCCTGACCCTGAAGGTATCTTTTTATAATTTTCTCTCTATTTTTATTTAATTTATGTAGATATTAATTAGAAACATTAAGAGCATTCCTTTTATTTCTATGAAAAAATAACAAATTTTAGTACCAGAATACTTAGGATGTAACTAAGTAATACACGGTGTACCTTAATGTTGGAAGGAAACCAGTGTTACTGAGAGCACAATTTAGAGACAAAAGGACTCTCCTTTACAAAAAGAAATAAACAGGTAACAACACAAAACTTTCTTTCCAATGAACTCAGAGAAACCAGTAGTATCAATGAAGCAGATTAGTATATGCAGTGAAATATTTTTGAAACAATTGAATACAGCATTTTGAGAATTACTTGAATCTCTTTCTATTTCTGTTTTCTTCATCTTCTGCTTTGCTTCTTATTTAAATATGTGTATGTTTTTCTAGCTGCTCTTCACAAACCTATTCAATTTTTCTATGTAAATATTAAAATTTCCAGTAGTTTATTAGTAATTTTAACTTTAGGATTATTTACTAGAGAAGATAGCCTCACATTTGAATAATGATTTTGCCTCAATATTTTCATTTTATGTTCACTGACCTCATGAACTTATTATCCAATTGTAAAATTTCTAACTAGTATCTATTCATTTCTTTTGCCCACTTTTTGGTTGTGTTTTTTACTTTGGAAATCTAGTATTTTATGTTCTCAATAAGTTCTAGATTATACATGTTCTTCTGTCAAAGAAATAGCCAGCAAAATTATCCCATTATATACATGACATAAATCAGATGCAAAAGCTTAAATATCACATGACTTCTCTTATCTGAGAAACAAAAAATTAAAGAAAGCAAAAAATACAGACAATAGTAAATTAGATCCTACGTATTTTGTACAGGGAAAGGGACAAAGAAATGGAGGGAAGAGAGACAGAACGGAAGAGAAGTGTATAAAAAGAATCAAATGGGTAATATACATGCACCAACCCCCACAAAGAGTGTAACTACTGAATACTGCAAACTGTACTAATAAAAATTAAAACAAAAAATTTAAAAAATATACATGAAAATAGAAATGAGACAGACAGAGAGCTAGATAATGACAGTCGGTAATGACAGACTCACCAACTAGCGCCCATGTCAACACCGATTCTGTTTCCTTCACCGAACAGCAGAATGCAGGAGCGCCACCCTGGCTGACAATGCAAGAAGGGAGAGCTCCAAACCTCGCTGGGTGAGCCCTGCTACCTGCAGGTACCGGATTAAGGAGCAGTGTGTTCACAGCTTAAGGGAGAACAGGCCCAGAAAATGACTACAACATCCTCAGGGCATCAAGTCCTACATAGAAAACACAACTGATTAGAACATTTCATAATCTTCCATTATTATAAAGCAAACATCATTAATACAAAATATACATGACCTGTGTTTATGCATAAAGTGAGAGAAAGGATACATATTCAAAGCATGTCACATAATGAGCAATCATAATTTCTTGAATGCTGTCATTATTACCAAACTTCCCTAGCACTTGCCTCTCTGCCATGGATACCATGCTCTCTGAAACATCCATCATCAGAACTGCCTGTATATCAAACTGCCATGGCAATAGGGCCTCCTTCCGATAAGGATCAGCCCATCCGTGACCCTGCAGCAGTGGAGCCCAAACATGCAGGCCCTGTTGTTCCCACTCAGTGGTAATTATTGAACACAGACACTAACCTAACCCTAATTATTGAACAAGTTTAGTCTGAGCTGCTTTTTCCTTGTTGATATTCTAAATGATGGTTTATGGAGAATAACACACATTGAATGTGCGCTTGTACATAAGTGGGATAAAAAGGGGACATATGTGACAGTTTCCTGGGGAGGATGAGCCTGTGTTTTCAGTGATGTGTGTGAGGTGCAGCAGGTGTCATGTGGGGAGCAGTGGGGAGCCTTCAGGGTCCTGAGGACTCTGCTTTGCAGCCTCCGGAGTCAGCTTCAGTAGCTATGATGTGTACTGTTGTGCCAGGCTTCAGGGAAAAGAAACCTGAGTCTTGCTGATTAGTGACTGGTGGAGCTAGCATATATTGTGCAGACTCCATGAAGGGCCAATTGATCACCTCCAGAGACAAGGCCAAGAATACACTCTATCTACAAATTATTCTGAGAACTGAGGACGTGATTGTGTATCACTAGGCCAGAGAAACAGTGAGGCGACATCAATGCAGGCCAGACGGAAACCACCTTCAGGGGCACCGCGACCAGCAGGGGGCGCTGAGGATCCACTGAACACCAAGAAGTATCCCAGGAGCAGGTGCAGAGAAGGAAGCTGGGGAGAGAGGGTTTCCTATCAGCCTTTGTGGTTTCCCCTCTGTCTCAGCAACATGTGACCTGAGGAGACCCTGCACACACAAGCTGCAGATGATTTCGGCTGTGGCCTCAAGGGAGGGTTGATGGTGAAGACGCAGGAGCTGTCCCTGGTGCCTGCAGGTGTGCCCTGGCTGGGCTTGCCCAGAGAGGTCAGCAGACCTATGGCAGTGAAACCCCCAGGCTGGTTCTCACCTCCCTGCTTAGGGCTCCTTGTAGCACAGCAGAGTCAGTAAGAGAGTACCCGACTCTAGGACATGGGTCAGAAGATGAGTGTCTCCTTGAAAGAGCAACAGAAGCCAGTTCACTACTTCCCTGGGGGCTGAAGCTCTGTAGAAAATCACCTGTGGCACAGACAGGGACCCATATGAGGACTGAAAGAAGCTGGGTGCTCAGGACCCACCCTGCACTGCTGCGGTTTGTGAGCAGTTGTGGAAGATCGAACAGGTTCCTCCAGGTCTTAAATCCTCCTCTTTCAAGCACTCCCCAGCATCAGAAGTTTATATTGAATATACAACTTTGAAAAATATTTCCCCTGACTGGATGAGTTTATTTAACTCAATCATACAAAAAGAACTCAAATATAGAGTTCTGGTGCTTTGAATAGCTCAGTAGTGAGGGGCTGGAACACAGGATGGATTCTTTTAACTTGAAATGGTGCACAGTGTTTGGAGACACACAGATCATGGGAGCATGATCCTCACTATCAGGTTTTGGTGTTGACACCAGGAATGAGTGTGTGGCAGGGATGTGGAGGGTCAGAGCATGTGACAGGTACTTGGACCATGTAGACCAATCAATGGGTAAAGAGAAGGAAGAGTGGATATCAATATAAACTCTAAGGAAACTTCAAAATTCTGCTTTGTTCCATTGTGAATGAAACTCAGATAAAATCAACACAAGCTCTTAGGCAAGATTTTGGAAACTGAGTTATCAAGATTCAATTCAAGTCCTATCCTTGATGGGATCAGAAACCCAGCCCTACACTGTACATCTTAGGGCTGGTCCTGGGACCAAGGTTCTTCCTGCAGAACAGATGGGACATCATCAACTCAGAGATGTGCTGGAGAAACCACGCCATTAGGCCCGATTGCTATCAGAGTGGTACATGTCTCATTCTGACAACACATATGAGGTGGGCCGTGTTCCTCCCCAAGAGTCAACAATGAGTTCTACTGATACCTGATAGAAGTAGGTAGAGGTCAATGTACCTGCTGAGCATCAAGGTTGCTGATGGCCAAGAAGAAGCTCAGGTGGTTTGTGGACCATTTATGCTGGATTCACACAGCAGAGACTTTCTGTACTGGTTCAGTTTTCAGTAAAGTAAGCTCTGTGTGAACAAGGTTTAAGGAAGTGGCTGATATACATTTCCTCAGGGCAGATAAGGATATGGACCCAATCACCTCACTGACACATGGCCCATGTACATTTACTCCCTCCCTCCAGGTTGGAGCAGATCTAGAGCTAAGAAGTTTCCTGCCTCATGAATATTCAAATAACCAGTCTGCTGAGGTAAATATATATAGGTGTGTGGCTCAGAGCATTCCACAGCCATCTCCGTCTTCTGCAGAATTCCCCAGAGCACAGCTCCTCAGCATGGACTGGATGTGGAGAATCCTCTGCTTGATTGCAGTTCTGAAAAGTAAGGTGATCCCTGGTTTTTGGCCTGAGAAGTGGACCAGAGGCTGTCAGGGGGCACCGCCTCCAACTTCTGTCTTCTCTCCACAGGTGCCCATGGCCAGGTGCAGCTGGTGCAGTCTGGAGCTGAGCTGAGGAGGCCCGGGGCCTCAGTGAAGGTCTCCTGCAAGGCTTCTGGCTCCAGCATTAACTGGATAAGCTGGGTGCGACAGGGCCCTGGACAGGGGCTGCAGTGGATGGGAAGTATCGACGTAAGAGATGGAGAAACTAAATATGATCAGAAGTTCCAGGGCAAGGCCACCTTCACTGCAGTCAAGTCCTCCAGCACAGCCTACATGGAGCTGAGCAGTCTGACGTCTGAGGACACGGCCGTGTATTACTGTGCGAGACACAGTGTGGTGAACCACATCCTCACTGTGTCAGAAACCAAGAGTGATGAACAGCTGCCTTGATGCTGAGATGACAGAGATGATGAAGCTGAAAACTTGCTTGTAAAAGAGTACATTTTCTGAGAGAGTGAAAAATAGAATCAGATAACATTGTAATGATATGGGGAATCACCACAACCCAGTTTCTCTGTATGCTAAAAACTTGGAGTAAACATACCTTCCACTTCATAAGGTTGCATCAAACAATGCTAAGAATTCAATAATGTAGTTTCCAATCAATTGCATTAATAGTTGGGGCAAAATGGGTTGAACATACTGTAAGTGTAATTTTAAATCCTAAGGGATTGCAAAAATTGCCTTTTCTATTTCTAATTAGTAGAATATACTGTTAGAGTTTGTGTGTCCAGTTAAGCTGAGGAATGTGGACAGATCGTAGTTCAGACAAACTAAATAAAGCAATGAACTAGAGAAAGTAATAAAAGCAACTTAGATAGGGTAAGAAGAAATTACTCATTAGAAATTTACATGATCCTTTTCGTAGAAGGACAAAAACTCCACCAAAATAGTCCTAGATATCATAACCTGTTTCAGTAGTATATCACTCAAAAATCAAGAGCATTTCTGTACATGAATAACAAATTCAACGAGGTTGAAATTAGGGAAAGATTGTGTTCCAGAGTAGCAGTTTAAAAATGAAATACTTAGGAATTAACCAAATCATGGATGTGAAGGAAGTATAAAACAAAAATATAATACTCTCCAAAAAAGGAGATCAAAGAGGATATCAGACAATGGAAAGATTCTCTGTTCCTGGTTAGGCAGAGCCAATGTATTTAAAACAATCTTACTTTCAAAACTGTTAAATAGACTGAATAGAGTCCAAATTAAAATATCAGTAACATTCCCTACAGAACTGGAGAAAGTAATCATAAAATTCACGTGGAACCAGGAAAGATGTAGAATAGTAAAAGCAATTCTAGGCAACAATGTGAGGGCAGGAAGCATCACAATCCCAGACCTCAAGTTATATTACAAACCTACAGTGATCAAAACACCATGGTATTGTCAGAAAAACAGACCTGTGGACCAATAAAACTGAACTGAAGATACAGAAACAACTCCATGCACTCTCAGCCACTGTCTTTGACAAAGGTACCAAATCACTTCACTAGGGGAAAGATAGCTTCTTTAACTTAGGGAACTGTGAACCCTGGATATCCACCTGCTAAAGGTTAAACTTAGCCCCATATCTCTCAACATATGCTCAGCTAAAATCAAAATGGATTAAACAGCTCAACTTTAGAACAGAAACACTTAATCTTCTTGCTGACAAAACAGGTGAATCTCTCAAAGACATAGACGTAGGCAAAGATTTTCTGTACAACACTTGGTTGTGCAAGAAATAATGCCAAGAATCAACAAATGGGATCACATTAAATTAAAAGTATTTTGCACTTCCAAGAAAGCCACAAAGTGAAGAGACAACTTACAGAGTAGTAATTTTTGTTCTAGCTACTCCTCTGACAAATACTAACATCAAGAATATAGAAAGAACTCAAAACATGGTGACCCAATCCAAAAATGGGTGTCTGAAATGAATAGACACATCTCAAAGTAATACAGCTAGCCAGTATATTTAATGAAAAAAATGTTCAACATCACTAGCCATTCAAGAAATGCAAATTAGAACAACATTGTAATTTCATTTCACTCCAGAAAAAGTTGTTATCCTCAAGAAATTAACCAAATACAAATGCTGACCAGGCTGTGGGGAAAAAAGAAACCTTCTTTATAGTTGATGGGAATGTAAACTGATACAACCCCTCAAAAATCTGAAAATAGAATTCCTTTGGGCCCAGCCCTCCCCCTTTTAGACATGATTTCCAAAGTGTTAAAATATCACACCACAGTGATATTCATATACTCGTGTTTAGAGCTGCACAATTACTAATAGGTAAATCTTGGAAACAGCCTTTGTGCCCATCAACAGATGAAGGGATTGAGAAAATGTGGTATGTATCCACAATGAGTATGACGGTGCTGTAAAAGAAGATAAACTTGAGGCATTTGTAGGATAATGGATGCACCTTGAGACCATAATGCTAATTAAAGTAAATCAGACACACGAACATGAACATCATATGGTTCATGTGAAAAATTTAACATATAAGTACAGCATGAAAGAAATAAAAGACAGGTAAGAGAGAGAGAAAGAGGAAGAGGGAGAGACAGAAACAAAGACAGAGACAGAGAGACAAAGACAGACACAGAGACAGAGAGAGGGAGACAAAGACAGAGAGACATAGACAGAGATTGTAGTCTATGTGTGATTTTTTGTCTGTTTCTAATTTCACTCCAATGTGGTGTAAGGACTCATGTTTCAGGATTTCCATTTCTTTGGTATGTTGTAGTTTTATTGTTGCTATGAGCAAGGTGCATTTTGAATTCCAGAATTCAAGAATAGGAACAGCTATGAAGGTAGAGGAGCTCAGTGCTTCCTTAGATTTAGAGGGGGAGGGATTAGCAGAAGATAGATAGTGGGTGGTGTATTTTACTTTAGTATAAAGATAATAATATAAATTTCATTACGGTCATGGTTGTGCAACTCTGTCGATATGCAAAAAGCTACTAAATCATTTACTTTGAGTTTACAAATTGTATAGTGTATAAATTTCAATTCAATAAAGCCGTTATTTTAAATTGGAAAAGAAGGAAAAGATGATACATTTAGATCAAGTCAAACTAAAAGCACAACAGGGGCTGGGGATTTAGCTCAGCGGCAAAGCGCCTGCCTGGCAAGTGCAAGGTCGTGAGTTCTGTTCCTGGTAAAGCACAACAGAAAGAAGGAAACTGCTCTCATGATGGGTGCATGCACCCCCTTTTTGTTTGTCTAGGGAGCCGTCATTTGATAGTGCGGCCAGAAACCGAGGGTCCTATCTAGTGCTACAGATGACTGGGATGTAGGACCAGATGACTGGGATGGAGTTTGTGTTCGCTGATCCATAACACATAACCATATTTCCAAACTGTGAGCTGCATATCTGCTTCCTCAACTGCATCACATACTATGGGCAGGGGAGTCCCACCCACCCACACTCATGCCAGAGGGAGGATACACTGGCTAAGAGCAGCCTAGCTGAGTTATAAAATGAGTTCCTCTTAGATACCTTCTGGGTCTGGGTTGCTTTAATATTTTAAAAATTTTTTCATATTCTTTCTGTTTGCTTTAAAGTATTCAGGTGGTTAGCCATTCAAAAAGTGCCATGGAAAACAACACTGAGGTTTCACCTCACCCTAGTGAGAATGGCCATTATGAAGGGCTCAAAAACAACAAATGCTGGCTCGGTTGTGAGTACAAGGAGCCTTCTACTCGGTGGGGATGTAATCAGCTGAATGATGGAAATCTGCAAGAAGTTTCCTCCAAATCTAATAATCTATTTGACGCAGCTTTAGAGCTCCTGGATATTTTTTTTCTTTTTTTTCTTTTAGAAATAAAAGGAGGAAAATATTAACAGACCGACAACATTTTACAAAATAGCATAGGATCAGTACAGACATTACAGAGTTACAAACAGAGTGGTAGGGAATTAGCAATGCTTATTGTATTATACATTGATATCTTCAATGTAGTTTCTCATGAAAACACATATAGACATACAAAGCTAATCAATCAATGCCTTACTGACAGTTTGTTTCAGCAAGGAAATACAGGACAGTAGAACACCCGTGTTAACTATCCTGCATATACATATATACAAACTTTCTCCTTTCCCTTCTCTTTTCCCATATCCCAGTTATCCTTTACCTATGAGTGCTTTCCTATCAATTCACAATGTCTATCATATCTCCTACATTAAATTAACTCTTTCAGGCTTTACACTAGAGAAACAATGTGGTGCTTGCACATGTATGTTTGATTTATTTCGCTTATGAGTATGGTCTCTAGTTGTGACCATTTGCCTATAAAAGCCTCGAGTTTATCTTTCTTTACAGCTGAGTAATATTCCATTATATAAAAGTACCACAATTTTCTTATCCAATCCTCAGTGGATGGACATTTGGGTTGCTTCCACATTTTAGCAATTACAAATTGTGCTGCTATGAACATGGGTGCACATACCTCACTGTGATATGATGTTTTTAGATCTTCTGGGAAAATACCCAGCAGGGGGATAGCTGGGTTGAATGGGACCTCTAGGCCTAGTTTTCGGAGGAATCTCCAAACTGATTTCCACAGTGGTTTCACCAGTCTGCATTCCCATCAGCAGTGGAGAAGGGTTCCTATTTCTCCACAGCCTCGCCAGCATTTGTTATTGGTTGATTTTTTAATGCTAGCCATTCTTACTGGGGTAAGGTGGAATCTCAGTGTTGTTTTAATTTCTCGAATGACTAATGAGGTTGAACATTTTCTCATATATTTATTTGCCATTTGTATCTCCTTGTCTGAGAAGTGTGTATTCATCTCTGCTGCCCATTTTTGGATTACTCCTGGATATTTTTTAAAAAGAGTTTAAAACATTATAATACGGTGGTCCCTGCATAGTCATTTTTATAGTAGTACAACTCTTAATGGCTAAATCTTCAGACAAATAATATGCCCATCAAGAGATGAGTGGATAAAGCTATGCTGTATATATACACAAAGGAGTACAACTCAGTTGTGAAGAAGGATAAAATGCAGTCATCATTCTCAAACACCTTAGTTTAACTGTTGCATAGTTTCCCTTCTATGAGAAACTGAAAATATAAATACAAAGCAAAATTTATTTTTTTTATTTTTTTTATTTTTTTTGGTTTTTCTCCAGTACCGGGAACCGAACTCACGACCTTGCGCTTGCCAGGCAAGCGCTTTGCCGCTGAGCTAAATCCCCAGCCCCACAAAGCAAAATTTAAAAATGGAGGGATGCTTTATGGAGATGGGAATAGGGTTGGGAGACATGGGAGGGAGGGCAGAGGAAAGGGAGTTAAGGATATAGATGTAATATGATTATGTACTCCAGGATGTGTGCCTTTTTATGTATTACAAATGTGTACTAATTGGAATACACACACACACACACACACACACACACACACACACATACACGGAATTGTCCTTTAAGATACCCTTGGTAGCCAGTCACCATTTGTTCTGTTTCCTTCTTTCTCTTATGCACAAACACACAAGTTTCAATATATGTACTGGCATAATGTAGAGAATACATATACTTGTAAACATATGTATATATATTTCAAAATATTCATATTATTATTTCTATACAGTTTTCTTGTGACAGTCAGTGTTGCAATTATTTTATTGAACATTTATCAGTCACTTATAAGTTCTCTGAAATTTTCAATAATTATGGGTACAGTTTTCTGTAAAACAAGAATTTAAAAAATGATCCTTCCAGATAGGTATTGGTTCCTGAAGATAAAGATGAAAGAAACCTGCACCTAAATACCTCTGACTCTCAGAAGAGGCTTTGCCCTCTCCTTCTAGCACAACCTGGGGAGAACGGGTGCTGCCCTCTCCTCACCCTGCTCTCCATCTCACCTGGACCAGTATCATCATGAATGTGTCTTGGCTTCAGGAATGAGAGTTCCTTTCCCTTGTGTGATGTCCCCAGCCCCGGATGCTTCCAGGCCAGAATAGTGAGGCCTCCCATAGTAGGTCATCTCATGAGCTAGAGATATCTCATCACTGCTGCAGACTTATGAATTTCAGCATGTAGGAGATCCCTGAAAGAGGATCCTGGGGACACACACCACTCAACTTCCCTCCAGCACCTTCCAGGATCTGAAGATGCGGCTCCTAATTGACCTCTAGATATTCTGTCAGAGGCAAGGGAGCACTGGTCACTGAGAAATGCATCCCACAGAGTTCCACAGACTTGTTGGAAAGGGCTTTCCTACAACCTTACTGAAGGTGGAGAAGCTGTTCTTACCCATATAAACATCCCATCAGTTGGCTTTCAGCATCTATGTATGTGCCATCACCTGACGTGTCATATCCCGTTATCTAAATAATTGAAATTAATTTAGGAGAGGAATTCAAAGTACCTCTATCTCAAGCCAACTTTCCCTTCCTCTGTGGAGCTGTGACATAGAACACAAGTTCTCTGATTCAAAACTACAACAAGGGACAGACCTATGGCAGGCCTGACCCATGTCTCTGTCCTCAGATTAATCCTTCCTTTTTCTTGAAGTGCAGCAAAGTCAGCATTCATCATCTACTTTCTTCCCAGGTGAATTTAACAGTCCAACAGCTCTGCAGCTTTATCCACTCTGTGTCTCCCAGTCAAAGCTGAAAGTTATGATATTGCTAAGAAATCTCAAACATCAAAGATTTAATGCAATACGTGTTATTATACTCTTTCTAAATGCGCTGTTCACCCGGCAATATAGGCTCTTTTTGAGGAAACCCTCCCTCCACCCTCTTGCGGCCTGGAGAGCTCTGCATCCAGCTGGCAGGAGCAAAACGGAAGCAGGGCCTGGAAGAGCTTCATTTCTCCACACAATTATTTGGCTGCAATTCAGCCTCTAGATCACTGTTGACAACAAGCTGGGAATGAATTCGGTGAACAGGTGGCCTGTTGTTAACATGAATGGAAAGATGTAGCATGAGAGAACTTCTAATGAATCTCACTTATTTATTGATCCGTCAAAGTTATCATTAGAACTATCCTTTGAATCTACAGCACTGAAGAAGTATTCTTGCGGTGTGATCTGCTGCTCATAGGACAGAGATTAGCATGAGAGAGACATGTTGCTGAGATCTGCACTTTCACCAATGTCATTTCTCATCAAACTTTTAGTCTCTGATTAGAGATAAAAGGTCTGTTTTAGGGTAACTCCTGAGGTGCCACAGAACACTAGGACTCTGTTTAACTCAATTCAGCCTTGTAGGCTACAGTTCCATTTATAGATGCCAGGAAGAATACCATTTGTTTCAAAATACTCCAAAAGGTAAATGCTACTAGCACCTGAGAGGTGACCATGAGAGAGGTAGTATTCTTAGCAGAGTAAGAAAATTCATAAACAGATGAGATTACTCTGCATTTCCAAGGAAAACTACAAATCACTTGGACATACCTTTCCAGAACTAACCAACCCTAATGTTTACTATCTTTTATCTATTTTCCAATGCGTGACAAAGTAAATCATACATGCTACAGACAACAAGTGAACTGTCTGGTAGAGGGATTTCCCTCCCTTTCTATGGTTCCATTCAAAAAGTATGAACATGGTATTCCTCAAGTAGAAATATATCTCTTTTCTAGGTTTACTGTTGAGTCATTTATAGCATACCAAGTTATTTTGTTAAAATGAATCAAACAATATCTTTAGGATATACATTGGAATGATATCTGGAAATGACACCACTGTTATACCATGTTAAAACCTGCATTTGTCTTTGGGCTGTGGCACAAGGGATAACTCCAGGTGGAAGAGCGTCTCTGCACATCTCTGTTGGAAATGTCCATCTCCAATCCTAGGTGCCTCTGAGTTCATCATGGGATCTATCAGTCAACTGCTTTATCATTCCAAGAGTCGTCTGAGCAAACAAATACTCTGAGATTCCTTTCCCCACTTGGCATGTGCACAGGCTCGCTTCAGACTTTCTCCTATAATGCACTTTACCCAGAGTGACTCCCTTAACTTTGCCATCATTTTAGATGTATGTACACTTAGAATTCTCCAAATGATTAATGTGTGGTTTGTTTTACTAAACATTTAGTACATTCTGTTATTTCTCTCTTATTTTATTATAAGCACCAAGAATCAAAGATATAACCTCAGCACAGTATTTGCAAATATCATTAACTACACATATTTATTATTCATGAGATCTGCAATATATAAGTTTTTGAACTCAGTACACTGAAGCTTTCTAACTCTTTAATAAGGATCTCTTTTTCCTCTGGGTTCCAATAATATTTCTAATTTCCTTCTCTGTCCTTACTGGGAGTGCCTTAGCAGCCACACTTGTGCTAAAAATATATTTAAGCAAACCAAGGATTTTCTCTTCTGAATCTCATATGCTTGCTATCCTTTGTTTTTTTTTTTTTCTTTTTTTGGTTTTTCTCCGGTACCGGGAACCGAACTCATGACCTTGTGCTTGCCAGGCAGGTGCTTTTGCCGCTGAGCTAAATCCCCAGCCCCTGCTTGCTATCCTTTGTAAGTCACCCAATTACCCTGCCATTTTCACATGCTGAGGTATTAGTTACAGGCACTAATATCTGCTGCATGTGTAAGAAGATGTTACTTAAACACAGCACAATTGCACCATCAGAGTTCCGGGAATACAATCTCTGAAAGAAATCTCTCTAGTCTGAAGCTCAGTTCTCACTCCTCAGTGGGACAGCATTTGCCACCTCCCCAGGTTAAGGAAAAACTTTCTTTTCCTTCTGTGGCTCCTGGTCCGTTCCTTCCTCATGAAACCCTGCAGCTGAGCATCGGTGTCAGCCTTGACACCACCTCCCTCTTCTCCTGTGCTCTGCCCATCCTCTGTCTTTTTTCTTTTTTTTTTTTTTTTTTTTTGGGTTTTTCTCCGGTACCGGGAACCGAACTCACGACCTTGCGCTTGCCAGGCAGGCGCTTCTGCCGCTGAGCTTAATCCCCAGCCCCCCTCTGTCTTTTTTCATGAGGACAGCTAGGAAAAAATAAACATCAGTATCATGTTATGGGCCCATGAAGCAATATAAAAATGTAGATTGAACAGTAGAATAGAAATCTGGAGACAGGAAGGTCCAGGATCACTGGTGCGATCTGGTTCCTGTCACAGAAGGAGCCCAAGAAACACAGTGGAGAGAACCCGGAGGGGGAGATGAAGAACAGCTGCAGGATAAAAGAGGAGCAGGAGAAGGTGAGAGATCCTAGGGGCGCACACCATTAATGTTACCTCTGGAAGCCACCAGGAACTCTAGGTGAGGATGCAAATAGATTCTTCCACGCTGGGACAGGAGGAATGAGGAAGAATGAGTGAGAAATGGACTCAGATTCTGCTCTAGACACACACTCAGGGAAGGACTTTTCCAGACATATATCCTACTTGGAGGGAAAACATTCTCCTAATTTCAGACCAACCATCCATCCTTCAAGTGTGACCTCAAGGACTCAGAATAGTCCATAGAAGACACAAATGAAAGGAAATGCAGTGTCCTCCAGAAAGCAGCAGAGGATAGGCTCAACAAAATGAGCCCAATAGCAGTATGTCGTAAACATAGGAAGTCACAGAGACTTGACCAGGAGAGCACAGAATCCCCCGCGGTCATGCTCCCCAGTGTGATGAGAGTTGGTTACAGCTGAAGGAGCAGCAAGAACCAGGTCCATCTGAGAGGAGAACTTAATGAAGCCACAGACAGCAGAGGAGAGGACAGGACAGCCCTTGCAGCCTCTCCCTCTGCCACCTGCCAGACCCTGCTCAGAGTCCCCCAGGGCCTCAGACGGCCTCTCCCTTTGGTGTCCTTTGCAAAGTTTGAATTCCCCTGGGATTTTTTTCACACAGGTGTGCTCATGAGGGCATCTAGTTTTGCATAATCAGCAAGACACACACGTTCCTGTAGGGAAGAGCCGTTACACTCAGGTAGACTCAGGGGTGAGTGCGCCCATGTCTGCTAGGGTATGGAGTCAGAAGGGGGAGACATTAGCATGTGTAGCCCACCAGTACAGCACTGTGTCTTTCCCAGTGTTAAGGTGTCCTGCAGAAGCTGAGTGTCCTGAACGGAGATAAACCAGCTCACTATGAAACTGCAGTCTCCACCAGGTCACCCAACACCACATCACCATCATCGGTGGGCAACAGTGCTGCCTCCCAACCCATCTTCTCGAGGTCTAACATTATACAGATTGGATTGCAGGGAACTCTGAGTGGAACCACATCCTCCTATGAGTGCCCTCATCTGCGACACCGGGCTCGTGTTTCTGGTCTGTATCATTGGGCTATTTCCGGATATGTCTTTTGATGGAAGTGAGGTCCAGGGATCTGCACGGTGTGATAGGGACCCATAAACACTATCTCTTGTGGGAAGTGCTGGGTTCACATTGCAAAGGACCAATCTCTGAGGTGGAGGATGGGGCCTTCCTGGGTCAGGTCTTGCTCAGCTCACATACTGCCCAGGCTGGCCTGGTGTGATTCAAAGACCATTGCCAATGGCAACACCAAGGATCCTCGACCTGGACTGACCCAGCCCAAGAGTTGCTTTGCCTCTGTAATTGACATGGAATGTTGTTCCTGCTATGCAGCTCACCTGTCCAGGTGAGCAGGAACAGGTTCTCAAAGGCACATCCACTGTGAGGTCCAGGTCCAGGCCACATAGATTGCCTTTGCTTTTGACCCTGCTCTATACCGGTCAGATTTTGCTCACATAGCCCTCATGCTGTACATTTGTGCTGTCCTGGGGTGGATATTCCTCCGAACACTGGGCCCTACCGGATGGGTCCAGTCTACACTCTCATGCATACGACACAGGGCCATGCACTTACCTGCATGCTGGGTGGGATGACTCTCTGTGGGCCGCCCTGGCCTCACCATTCAAAGGTCCAGTGTACTGTGAGGACAAGAGACTCAAGGTGTAAACCATGCCTGTTTCCCTGCATGCAGTTGCTTTGACGTCAGAGCAAAGTAGTGTGAGACACAGTATTTGTGTGGGCTGACCCTCAAGTGCATATAAGATGAGGATGTACATGCCATCCTCCAACTCTATCCACTGTCTTTGCTGTGGTCTTATGGGAGGGGCAGTGGATAGGGGTAACATTTCTCCCTGGTCCCTGCACCTGTCTCTGCTCAGGCTCCCCAGAGAAATCAAAACAACAAGAGCATCTGAACTCTTGCAAGGTCACTGTCCAGCCTTGAGAGACCTACCTCAGGAAATCCGTCTATTCTTTGCACTTCCCCGAGAGTAAGAGGCTCCGTAAGAGGGTGCCCTTGTCCAGGACAGTGTGAGAAGATCAGCTTAGTCCCAAAGGAGCCTCGGAACCCAGTTCATTCATTTCCCATTGGCTGGGGACACTGTAGGAAATTCCTTACGATCGAGACAGGAACATGTGTACATTGTGGGAGGGAAACAAGGAGCTCAGGCCCCACTCTACACAGCTGCAGCCCAGGCGCAGGTGGCTTCCTGGAGCAATGACTTCCTGGGTCTGAGTTCCACTTTCAAAAGCTGTGATCTAACATTGGAAGTTTATAAAGGGAGCACATATTTGAGAAATGTCCTGTTTGGGTGAGTTTACCTAATTGAATAACACAAGGACAGCCACTCACAGGGCTTTCTACTATATGGAATATCATGGTAGTAAGATGATGGAACACAGGAAGGAATTTTCTTAAGTCAAATGGTGTAGCATGTTGGGAGACACATGTCCCAGTGTCTCAGTTTAGTATTTATCTCAGATCTTGGTGTTGACCTCAGGGCTGAGTGGATGGCACAGTGGTGGAGGGTAAGAGAAAGTGGCAGGTGCATGGTCTGTATCAGTAGTGGCGAACCTATGGCACTTGTGCCGGGCAGGCTGTGTGTAGCATTGAGAGCTCTAAAAGGTTCACCATCACTGGTCTGTGTGGATGAGAGCAATGGATAATAATGGTTTATGTGGATGAGATTAGTGGGTAATGATACAGAGCTGTTGATATAACCTGAATGTTTGAAAACTAATAAGTTATGTGAACTTCAGCATAAGACCCAAACATAAAACAAATTCTCATGCAAGACTCTGGAAACTAAGTCACTAAAATCCCCATTCAAAGGATGGGAGCAAATATACAGCCGTGTACCACATATCACATTGCTGGTCTCAGGACAAAATTTCTTCCTATGGAACAGGTGAAACCTGAACACCTCAGACAGGTGCTGGAGAAACCCTCCCAGGAGGCCCGGCCATTATCAGTGATGTCTGTTGGTCTTTCTGTGCACTTGGGTGGGATGAGCAGAGCACCTCTCTCAGAGTCAACAATGGGCTTTCTTGGTACTTGAAGGAGGCAGCATGGGGTCAGTGCACCTGCTCAGCATCACAGACAGTGATACCCCAGAGGACGCTCGGGAGTCTAGCAACCACTAAATCTAGGATTTGCACTGCAGAGCTTATTCTGCACAGGCTTGATTGTCAGGGGAAGGAGTTCTGTCTGCACAGGGTCCAGGGAGGTGACAGAGGATGCATTTTCTCAGACAGGATAAGTACATGGGCCCCAGCAACCCACTGTAGCATGATCCATGTGTCATGTACCCCGTCCCCCTTCACAGGATTGCTCAGGTGTTTAGCTAAGAAGACTCCTGACTTATGAATATGCAAATAACATCAGTTATTTGGGAAATACAAATATGTCTGTGCCCTCGATCATCCCACAACCACCACTCTCCTCTGCAGAATCCCCCAGAGCACAGCTCCCCGCCATGGACCAGACCTGGAGAATCCTCTTCTTGGTGCTTGCTGCCACAGGTAAGGGGATCCCTACTCTCAGGCTGAGGTGGAGACCAGAGGCTCTCAGTGCCCCATTCCTGTCTCCTCTCCACAGGTGCACACGCCCAGGAGCAGCTGGTGCAGTCTGGGGCTGAGCTGAGGAGGCCCGGGGCCTCAGTGAAGGTCTCCTGCAAGGCTTCAGGCTACTCTTTCAGCAGTTACTGGATGAACTGGGTGCGACAGAGCCCTGGACAAGGACTAGAGTGGATTGGAGATATCTACCCTGGTGATGGTGATACTGATTATGCTCAAAAGTTCCAAGCGAGGGTCACCCTCACCTCGGACAAGTCCTCCAGCACAGCCTACATGGCGCTGAGCAGTTTGACGTCTGAGAACACAGCCGTGTATTACTGTGCGAGACACAGTGTGGTCACCCACATCCTGACTGTGTCAGAAACCCAGAGGGAGGAGCAGCTACCTAGATGATGAATGACAGAGATGATGAGACTGAAGAAATTTATCAGTCCATGGTGCAAAATATTATATTGTGGACTTTTTTGCAAAAAATAATGAAAATTCTCTTCATCAAGGTAGTGGCAGGGGCTGGGAATATAGCTCAGTGGCAAAGCGCCTGCCTGGCAAGCATAAGGTCATGAGTTCAATTTCTGGTGTGAAAATAAATAAATAAACAAGATAGTGAAAATTACTTTTGTGATCTGGAGTTCGCATCTTGTAATATATAGTCCAGAATATGGATGGTTCTGGGCCATTAAGGTGTAACTGAACCCTCGTTTCCTAGCCTATCATGTTCTCAGAAACTCACACTAGCTGCCTCTGGTTTTCTGGGTGAATGTTTGTGTTCTGCCACGTTTCCTCTCACAAAAGTATGCGGTCTTCTTGCAGACACTCAGACACCAGAGAGAAAGACAGAGCGAGAGAAACAGGGAGACAGAGACATAGAGAGAGACAGAGAGAGAGAAAGAGACAGGCAGAATCATGGATTCTTGGTCACAACAACATACCAAGAATGATCACCATCTAAGTAGAAATATGAACCCTGAATCCAAGATAATGTATATCATATATTGACATAGAGAAATCCAAATGCATATAACCATGAATACACTGCACAATAAAGAAGTTTCAGGGAAGGTACATTCACTGTTTTAACCCGATTTATGTAGATATCTTCTTCTGAATTATGATATTAATTAATTTTGGCCCACTTGATAATCCAAACAGTAGCTACTTGAGAAGGAAAAAGGAGTTTGAATTATATAGAACCTATTTAGTAGTTATGGCTATAGGGAGTATATTTTAAAAATGAAAAGAATAGATGATGAATCGATAAGCCTAGGATAGATAGACAGATATACGTAGATAGATGATAGATAGATAGACAGATAATAGATAGACAGATACATAGATTGATATCATGTAAAGGCATTATATTAAATTTTCCTTACCCAATTTATATAGTTTTTTCACAAAATAAGGTAGAGCAATATTTGGTTTTAATATCTCTGTGCAACCTGCTCCACCTGAACTGAGTCAGGACTGCCTTATATGTGACCTACAACCATCACGCCAGTGTGACCATGATGTCCACAAGGTGATGCATCCCTGAAGCCCAGGAAACACTGGAATGAGACAAAGAACAACACATTTTTAATGTAGGAAAGAGGGTCCATGAATCTCACTACGCATGCTCAACTCTGTCCTGGAGCTCTTGAGGGAAGAGCTGTGTCCAATGATGAGGAGCCCAAGCACCAGTACTGGGCCCAGTTCTAGCAAGTGTGAACTCTTCATCACATTGCCTCTCTCACTGAGGCTTCTGTGAGAAATTATACACGTGTGTGATGACTTAACACGGATTCCTATATGTATTATTTGAGTGAGTAAAAGTAGGGTGCTGAAATGAAATAATTTTAATGAAAGAATTTCCTTATGATCAACTTCTTGTGATGTAAATTCAGTTGGTAATTTGGTCAAATGTAGTCCAGTATCACATGTTCTGAGGTCCGAGCACATAAAAGGAGCCACGAACAAGGGACGTCCATTCCAGCTGAGCATCTTGAAGCATTGGTAGAACACCAACGGTAACTAGTCCTGACCTTGAGGGTCCAGTTTGCCCTCCCTCTGCTTCTCACAGTCTTCTCTGTGATTCTGAGGGCATTGAGCTTGTGGCATAACCTGATCTCCCTAATCTTACTCATGGTTTCTACTTTGGCAGTGAAAGCTCTTAGTAACAGTGAGCAGTATACACAGAAAGACTGTCATGAGAAGTAAGAGATGCACAACCATGCAAAAACCCAGAAAATTAACAGAGCTTAGAAAGTCAGACCAAATGACTAAATTCCACACAGTCACGGAGCTCAGGATAGACAGACTTGGGTGCAACATATCTGTGTGTTGTCGAAGAAATGCCCACTCTGTGCACAATTTCTTGCCATGAAAAGGACTTGCTGTGCTGGAGGCATACGTGGCTGGCACCTTTCCAGTTCAGTAGCAAAGTGAGGCTGGGAGGTAACTTGCCATCAGCCAGCTGTGCCCGAGTCCACCCCAGCATTCCCAAGCCCAGACTGCCTCAAAGGAGAAGCATAAGATAGTCAGACATGACGTCCTCCACATCCTCAGGCTGACTGGACATGAAGACAGGGTGGGTTATCCATAAACTGTCCCTGTGGGATGACACACGCACATTCCGACACTCCATGGAGCAGACACCTGTTCAGAGAGTACCTGACAATGACTCGCCCACTGTCCCTCTCTGTTGCTCACCATCCATCCCTTTCTCTGCCAGTCACAGACAGAACAGGACTCATCAGACAGGAGTAGCCTTCTTTTCCCCCACATGCAGTGCTCTTGCTTGAGGGACACTATCCATCTTGGTCTCCTCCCATCCTCCAGGACAGGAAGCACAGGGAGGACCCTGTTCAGTAGTGGGGATGGGCCTCAGCTGTGATGTCCTCCAAGCACAGGTCTCATGGAAGCCTTAGTGTCCTGAAATCCTGGTCCCCAGTGCGCAGGTGTTCTCGCATAGATGTCAGGCATAGGAACAACCTCTGAAGACCCATGTGTTTCCATCACAGGCTCACACCCCTGAGTTCTGAGTCCTCCCATCAGGGTCAGGACTTTGGGGAGGGGAATGCAAGTCTCCAGCTCCTCCCTCCCTGGGTCAACCAACCCAGCAGGGCCTGGGTCAGGACTCCTGTGCCCACCATGGACAGGCTTTGTTCCGCACTCCTGCTGCTGCCTGTGAGTGCTCGGATGAGGCCCTCAGGGGTGCAAAGGCTCCTGTCCTCCCCTGAACCAGCTTCACCTTCTCTGTTTCTGCACGGAGTACTGTCCCAGATTACACTGAAGGATTCTGGCTCTGGACTGGTGACCCTAACACAGACCCTCATGCTGATCTGCTTCCTCTCATGCTTCTCACTGAGCACATCTGGTATGGGTGTAGCCTGAATCCGTCAGCCCCCAGGGAAGGACCTGGAGTGACTGGCAATCTTTTATTGGGATGATGATAAGAACTACAGCCCAGCACTGACGAGCCGGCTCTCAGTCTCCAAGCACACCACCAATAACCAGGTGTTCCTTATTATGACCATTGTGGGCCCTGCAGACACAGCCATATATTATTGTCAAGAAGAGCACAGAGTCTTAGCCTCAAGATCTGCCCGTACAAGATCTCAGGCTGGACTTCAGCCCAGTTGCTTCCCCACCATGCAGATCAGGAAGGCGGGGAGAATGTGTCCGTCCTTTCCGACTCTGGGGACCCTTCCTCCCCAAGACTGTGGGCCCAGTTTTCTGGTTACTTTTCAAATTCCAAAGCATTTGACCTTGTTTGCTCTGCATGTAAGAGAGAGATGATATTTTCTGTTTAAAAGATGCATCATAGCAGTTGCCTGGTACCGGGACCAGATGGGTCACTGCTAGGACACAACCTACGTCTACATCCTAGCCAGTAGCAAAATACAGATCACCACAATACAGTCCAATAAAGACTGAACTGCAGGATATGAAACTGGACACCACGGGGTCCCTATGGTGACATCACACACATGGTTACTTCTGTATGCAGTATGTGCCCCTCTTCACACATTTGTTTTAATTCAGGTTCTTCCCCACACTTTAGGGTACATTCTGGGATTTGTATAGCTAATCTGAAGAAAGTGCAACAATACTGTCTGCTCCTTTTCCTGCTGGCAGCTCCCAGACATGAGGGCCCCAAAGTTCAGACAGGAACCTGTGGGGATGCTGCATCTGAGCTCAAAACTCACTGTGTTCTGTGTCCCAAATGTCCTTACCTAGGTGCAGCTGCAAGAGATGGGACATGGTCTGTCCCTCAGCTCTGCCTTTTCTGGTCACTGCACCAATAGTGATTGCTCTGAGAGCTGAATCCATCAGCCCTCAGGGAAGGGGATTGAACGGGCAGGGCAGGATGATTTTAAGAGAGGTACAGCTGATAATCCATCCCTGACAGTCAACTCAGCATCCTCTAAGACACATCTGAGAATTAATTTTCCTTGCAGGTTGGCTCAGTAAACATGGAGGACACAACTGGGCAAGATATGTTGTGAGGAGAAATGAATGTAAGCCCAAATACAAAACTCTCCACAGGCATGCTCAGGACCAGCAGGGTGTGCTCACCACCAGCAGGGGTGCTCAGGACCAGCAGGGTGTGCTCAAGACAAAAGAGAGAAGGATTTTCAGGATCAGTAAGGAAAGATCTGGACTGTCAGAGAGGGCACGGGGGATCCACAGAAAACCAGCAAGGGACCCAGTAGTGGGTGTTGAGAAAGAAACTGGAGAATGAGCCCCTTCCTGTCAATATCTGGGATTTTCCTCTCTGTGCTAGAATTGTATAATCCGAGGAGACCCTGCAATCCATCTTTTGTAGTTCACTTGGAAGGGGCAGAGCACCAAGGCATGTGAGTGCTTCTGCTGGTGTTCAGATAGAATACATAAGTGTTTGCTAATTCTCTATTTCTTTATATCTTTCATATTTACTTTGGTGGAAGGATAATCACAACGTGCATATACTAGAAAGAAGACTGAATTTTAGGTTATATATGCTTTGGAATACCCACCACTGTGGTCACCATCTCCACCAAGAATTAATCTGCTACGTTTACCACCATGAGAATGGACTATCTCAAGCAGAAATAAATGTTTCAGCTGAGGAAATGGTGGAATAAAGGAAGACACAGGAAGGAGAATTTTCAAAAAACTCTAGGAGAATTTATTGCCTTATATGACCCTGCGAACAATTATGTCAGTACTCAACAAGTTGTATATTTATGTTAAAATATATATCATTTAGTCATCACTAATTGTATATGATATACATAAATTAGTGTGGAAATATTAATACAGAGATCGATAATAAAACAGGTTATATGAGAATCAGCTACAGGCTTGAAAATTCTGGTTGTGTAATTATTTAGGGAATCTTCAGGATGCAGGAAATCATGTCAAGTACTCTCATTAGGGTAAGAGGTCTGGAAACATCACCAAGCATGCGAACTCTGCCGTGGAATTGCTCACGGTGCATGTAAACACTGTGAGAAGGACAGAGGTAAACACATGAGATGTTCTCATCACGTGTGAGCTCAGATCTCATTGGTCCATTGTGCTTCATGCTCTTGATGCACAGCTTCAAAACTTAGGAAATGACCAAACCCATTTATTACGTACATTTGTAACTATGAGAAAACTAATGAGGTTAAGTGTTCAACACAACTCATGCACACAGTAAGAAATCATATATTCCCTATTATGAATATGTCAAAATATCTGCTGGAACAATCTCATGTGCTCCTCTAGCTGAGGCTTCCACAAGACAGCTGTCTATATATCAGGAGGTCATGCAAATAGAGCCTCAGGCTGCTGATGAAAACCAGCCCAGCCCAGCCCTGACTCCGCAGCTCTGCAGAGGAGCGCAGCTGTGCACGCCCAGGATTTGCACTTGTTGATCAGGCCTGAGCACCCACGGCCCATCATGGAGCTCTGGCTGAGCTGGGTTTTCCTTGTTGCTGTTTTAAAAGGTGATTTGTGGTGAACAAGAGATACTGGGGGTGTGAGTGGACATGAGTGGGATAAACAGTGGGCCTGTGTGACAGTTTCCTGAGCAGGATGTCTCTGTGTTTGCAGGTGTCCGGTGTGAAGTGCAGCTGGTGGAGTCTGGCGGAGGCTTGGTGCAAGCTGGCGGGTCCCTGAGACTCTCCTGTGCAGCCTCTGGATTCACCTTCAGTAACTACTGGATGGACTGGGTCCGCCAGGCTCCAGGAAAGGGTCTTGATTGGGTTGGGAGAATTAACCATAATAGTGGTACCACAAACTACGCAGGCTCTGTGAAGGGCCGATTCACCATCTCCAGAGACAACGCCAAGAACACGCTGTATCTGCAAATGACCCAACTGAAAACCGAGGACACGGCCGTGTATTACTGTACAACACACAGTGATGAGATGTCAGGGTGAGCCCAGACACAAACCTCTTTGCAAGGCAGCTCAGGACCAGCAGGCGGGGCTGGAGATGCATAAGAACCAAGCGTTGATTTAGAGCGAGGTTAAAGCTGTTTTTCCTCTTAGGATCTGAGACTCCTTTTCAACATGAAACACTCCCAGCTACTCCAATTTCCTATGTCTGTCCTTACCTCTGATGTCTCTCGTTAGATGCACTTGTTTAAATAGGAGAACACATTCTCAGCTGTGGAAGCCTCGACTTAACACTTACTCTAAAAATGCTGCTGCGGTTTTCATCAGGATAAGATCCTTGGCAGTGTCAGGGAACCTGCTAAGTTCTCATAGGAATTTGGAATCCACAGTGAAAGGCAGTCAGTCTGAGTATAGACAACAACCTCACTTCGGCGGCGATCAGGTCCAACAAAAGCCATGCTCAACCGGGGGCTGCTCAGGGTACTGAGGACCACGATAGAGTCCTCAGCATGATCAGGATGCCCGGGAACCAGACCTCCTGGGTCCCAAAGCAGAAGCAGGTGCACTGAGGCTCTGGGCAGACTTTACCTCACGGTCCTTGCTATTCAGCCCCCGGTGAGTCATTTCTGTCCCTTTATTTACACGGAATAATGATGAGCTCAGAGTTTTTCCTTGTCTTCTTCATGCACGCTAACATTTATATGCAACGTCTCACATAATATGTAGAATATTTTTAACACTTGATAGCTACATTTGTTGAATTTGTAACAAATTTATTTTAATATTTCAAGTATCAATAATCTCACCATGTAAAAGTAAAATGTCCAATGTAGACCAGTAGACACCAAGAAAAAAATTTATAGCC
>NW_004955643.1:83239-85093 GCF_000276665.1 Chinchilla lanigera
CTGGTTCCCTGTTTACTCCTGTAGAAGTGCAACTATTCCTGCATTGGCGAATGATGCATGAGTTCCCTGCCTTCCCAACCAGCTCAGTCTGTGTCTGTCCCTCAAAAGTGTTCCCTAATGTTCTTCTGCAGAGTGACAGATCCATTTAATATAGTTAATGGCCTCTGCTGACATTATATGACATCTTACACCCAAGATTCTGGTAGTGACCTTGTGAATATATTAAACTACGAAAGATATTGGAGCCACACAGGAGACCAATGATGGCAGGAGGCTGCTATGGAGTCCAGAATGATGGCAGGAGGCTGCTAAGGAGTCCAGAACATAAAAACAAAGTAACAATGAAAACAGAGACAAATATATAAAATGCACAAAGAAATGATGCAAATTAAAGAAGCAGAAAATTTGGAATCATTTTTGAGAAATCAAAATTATCAGAAGAAAATTAATGAAGAGTCCACATTAGAAAAAAGATACAGACCAAATATTTCAAAATTTAGTTTATGGACAATAACAGATCCTGAGTGAGTAAGTGTACATGAGTGGGATAAACAGGGGACATTTGTGACAGATTCCTGAGCAAGATCTCTGTGTTTAGAGGTGTCCAGTGTGAGGTGCACCCGGAGGACTCTGGGGAGCCTTGAAGCAGCCTGTAGAGTCCTGAAGAGTCTCCTTTGCCGCCTCTGGATTCACCTTCAGTAGCTATAACGTGTACTGCTCCTGCCAGGCTTCATGGAAGTGGCAAAACTGGGTCTTATTAACTATTAACTAGAGGAGGTTGCACACACTTTGCAGACCCTTGAAGAGCCAATGAACACCTGAGACACATTTCCAATTTGGTCAGAAAGGAAGTTCCAGCAAATTCATGGCATGCAAAATGGAGCAAAGGAGAGCCTGGATGCTAAAAAATAACAGGACAGTGGACAACATCACATGAGAACATCACCAGAAACAGCAGGAATCCACATTTTGCATTCTCAAATTTGCAAAGGTAAAAGAATATGCTTTTAAGGCTGGGTGTGGTGGCACGTACCTGTAATCCCAGCACTCAGGAGGCTGAGGCAGAAGGATCATTGCAAGTTCGAGGCCAGCCTCAGCTACAAAGTGAGCTCCAGGCAAGCCGGAGTGTATAGCAAGACCCTATCTCAAAAAGACAAAAAAAAAAAAAAAAAGAAAAAAGAACATGCTTTTAGAACTGAGTCCCAGAGGAATATATTTCTTTCAGGATGGTGACAAAACAAATTCGTTCCCAAGGTTGATTTCACACAACTCAGCAATCCAGACCCTAGAAACCTACAACCAAGAAAGAAGAAAGACCAGCTCATGCTCCAGCTGGTGATAGACCTTAGCATCTTCCTCATGGTGCAAGCTCTAGGCACATGCAGAATTCAAGGGTTTGGGGTCAGGAAGGATTCCACATAGATTTCTGAAGAAGGTCTCTGACACCAGGCAGGGTCCCCTGAAATGATAGTATTTGGGCTGTCAGTGTGAAGCTGAAGGTGAAGTAGAGACCCCAGAAGTTTGGAGTATAGGTTTGCCAAGGAAAGCCACAAGGAGTGAGCAAATCTGTCCCAACAGAGAAGCTGTGGGAGCTCCAACCACACCACTTGCTGTAGGGCAGTCACTCAAGCCCTTTGGAGCTCACAACTTGCCACAGATTGCACCAGAAACTGGACATGGCACTACAGGATTTAAAGTTAACCCTGCTGGATGCTGGGCCTGCTTTGGTCCCATTCCCCTCTTTTCTCTATTTGCTCCATTTTGGAATGTTTATCTTGAATATTGTGTGTTGGAAAACTTTAACCTCTTTTCACAAGGGCTTGCAGCTATGAGCTTGTCTTAAATTTTGGAGGA
>NW_004955643.1:93554-94395 GCF_000276665.1 Chinchilla lanigera
TGCCCTCTGCCTTGTTGTCCCTGGCTGCCACCTGCCCTGAGATTTGATGCAAACTCTTCTCAGATATGAGTTGTCTATGGCCAACATCCTGCTAGAATGCTGGTGTGCATGAGGTCATTTTCTTTTGTAAGAACCAGCACACTATCCACTTTTGTAGTTAGAAACACTGGAGAAGAAATCCATATGAATTTTCAAATACTCATATCTGACTAAGATGGTTGATAACAGTCCCAGGCAGGTGGGCCAAAGGAGAGATTACACCACCAGCAGGAACACCACCTTCATGAAGGATTTCTCCAGAAAGTAAAATTATAGCCACAGAATGATGGCCTAACAGAAGACAAGATGGAAACACTCAACAGTTTCTTTACATAATTGTTGAACACAGCACCACCCCTTGCAAAGCCCCGCAAAGCAGAGAGCAGATCCACAAGGCCTGAATCCCACACCACCAGTGTCAGGTTCATCAGCTGTCACCACCCAGCACCGGGTCTGAGGAACCTGTGTCACCCTGGCTCAGCCTCTTATACAGCCCCCCAGACACACATGCAAATCACCCCAGGTGCTGACAGAAGAAATCTCCGTCACCAACAGGCTCAGTGTGGAGGTCTCCATCCTGCAGGCAACATGGAGATGCTGTGGATCCTTCTCTGTCTAATGGCAGCTCCCCTGGGTGAGAGTTTTGGGGTCTCTAGTTGTTTGTAGGTGCCTGGATATGGGAAGGGAAAGACTCACCATGATTCCCCTTGTCCTCAGGTGCGCTGTCTGATCCGACACTTCGGGAGTCAGGACCAAGCCTGGTGAAGCCTGGAGAGACCCTGTCCCTCACCTGCACTGTCAC
>NW_004955644.1:0-2438 GCF_000276665.1 Chinchilla lanigera
TTATATGTCTGAGTGTAGTTTTATTTTGGTTGTGGTTGGTTGGAGTTGTCTATGCCTCATTTACCTGGATATCAGGTTCTGTTTTCATGCTTGGGAAATTTTCTGCCATTATTTCTGCAAATATTCTTTTTATGTTAGTTGTATTGCCTCCTGCTGTTTCATTGACTCCTATAAGTCATACATTATTCCTCTTTGCTTCATCTTGCAGCTGTTGAATTGACTTTTCCTGGATCCTTGTTGATATTACGAGATTCTTCTTTCACTGTCGCTAGCTGCCATGCTGTCTTCAAAGTCTGAAATTGAATCTTCAGCTTCATTGAAGTGGTTTTGGCAGCTTTCAACGGAAGCTTTGTTTTCCTGGAAGTCTCTTTGAATCTGGTTCATGTGTTCTAAATCCTTTCTATATTTTTCATTGAATGCTTCTGACTCTTGCCTTTGTTCTTCTATTTTCTTATATGTTTCTTCTCCAGACTTTTTGAGCTGTTCTTTCATTATTATTGTCATTTCATTTTTTGCCTGAGAGAGTATTTCTGATCTCATTTCTTCTATGGCCTCATGGAATTGTTTCTTTACTTCCATTGCAATCATTTCAGCTATTTCAGGCATGTGTTTACTAAGTTCTCCTATGTTGATGTCTCCTGGACTTGTTCTGAGTTGGGTGGAGTTCTGGGATTGTGTTTTAGTCCTTCATTTTGTCATGTTTGATATCAGATACAGAAAGCTCAGTTTCCCACTTGAGCAGCTGCACAGCAAAGGTGTTAGTGTCCCTAGTTTTCCTGCTGGGCAGGTTTGCCCCTCAGTGTCCACTGAGAAGCACTACTTAGTGTGGGGTTTTCTGGCAGTTGTTGATTCGTATCTAGTTACCCCAGGTCTCAGATGCGGGCATTGGTGTCAGCTGATGGCAGACCATCTGACCCAGTGTCCCCTTGCAGGTCAGGGCATGTGCATGGCCCAGACTTCAGTTGCACTGGTGTGACAATCCTGGTCCAGTGGATCTATGTTCCTAGGCAGTTCAGGGTACAGACAAAACCCAGATATGAACTGCAGGGTTGACAGTTTGTTAACCACCTGATTCTGTGTCTCCACTCAGTTCAGGACACATACAGAAACCAGATGTCGGCCGGACCAACAGCAATCACAGACTGCCCATGCCTGTGACACCTCGGGGGATCTGGGTGCAAGTAAAGCACAGACCCCTACCATGGGACCAGCAGCTCTTGGAGCACTCGCTCACTCAGTGCAGGGCCTGGGCAGGTAGGGCCCACACAGGAACCGTGGTGAGAGCAGTCCCCGGGGCTTCTGAGTGAGGATTTCCTGTCTGCTGCGGGTGCACAGAGGGCAGAGATTCAGACTGTAATGGGTGCGGCATCCTGGGTCGCCTGCTCTGCCCCCAGGAAGTAGATGGGAAATACCTGGGTCTCTCCGCGAGTTTCAGCTGGGAACTGTGGTGGTGGGAGCAGGTTGCACCCTGCCTGGTTCTGCTTCTTAGTCAGTTCAGGATGTGCACAGGGGCCAGACCCAGGCCACTCAAAGAGCAATTGCAGACTGCCTGTGCCTGCATCCCACCAGGGGGTCTGGGCCCAAGGAAAGCATGGGCTCAAACCATGGGACCAGCAGCTCTTGGAGCCCTCGCTTTCTTGGCACAGGGCCCGCACAGGGAGGGCCCACATGCAAATCCCGGTGAGAGCAGTCCCTGGGGCTTCTGAGTGAGGAATTCCTGTCTGCCGTGGATGCACAGAGGGCAAAGACTCAGACTGTAATCTCCATATCTTTTGTGACATGATGTTGGTAAGTCATGTGGATCTCAAGTAAGAGATTAGGGTACTGCAAGGTAGCTGTCTCTTCACTCTGTTGGTGGTTTCTTTTGCTATGCAAAAGCCTTTTAGTAGGATGAAATCCCAGTTGTTGATTACTTGTGATACCTCCTATGTGATTGGGGTTCTGTTCGTGAAGTCTTTGCCCACACCAATGTCTTTAGGAATTTTACCTATTATATCTTCTGGCAGATTTAGTGTGTCTGTTTTAATATTTAGATCTTTGATCCATTTCAATTTTAGTATAGTGGATGGTGAGAGATATAGGTCTAGTTTTAGTCTTCTGCATGGGGAAATCATTTTTCCAGTATCGGTTATTAAAGAGGCTATGCTTCTTTCAATGAATGTGTTTGGCTCCTTTGTCAAAGATAAGATAGCTGAGTGTCTCTGGACTTGTTTCTGCATGTTTTATTCTGTTCCATTGGCAGCGGGGTCTGGTTTTTTTTTCGAGTAACATGCTGTTTTTATAATGATAACTTTATACTGCAGTTTCAAGTCAAGGTTGTGATGCCCCTGCTTTGCCTTTGTTGCCCAGAATTTGTTTTCCTATTCTAGGTTTCTTCCAGTTTCACATGAATTTTGGGATTGTTTTCTCTAATTCTGTGAGAGATTGCATTAGTATTT
>NW_004955644.1:3218-23885 GCF_000276665.1 Chinchilla lanigera
TTGCCAGGCAGGCGCTTTTGCCGCTGAGCTAAATCCCCAGCCCCCAACATCCTTGTCTTGTTCCTGATTTTAGAGTGAAAGCTTTCAGTTGTTGGCCATTTAGTATGATGTTGGTTCTTGGTCTGTCATATTTGGTTTTTATCAGCTTGAGGTAAAGACAATTTATTCCAATTTTCTGTAAGGTTTTTGTCATGAATGGGTGTTGGATTTTATCAAATGCTATTTCAGTGTCTATTGAGATGATCATATGGTTTTGCCCTTGGCTCTGTTATAGTGGTATATTACATTTGTTGATCTACCTATGTTGAACCATTCCTGCATCCCTGGGATGAATCCTACTTGGTCATGGTATATGATCTTCCTGATGATTTGCTGCATTCTGTTTGCCAGTATGTTATTGAGGATTTTGTGGTCTATGTTCATTTGGGAGACTACCCTGTAGCTCTTTTTTTTGTTTAGTTCCTTCTATGGTTTTGGTATCAGGGTAATCTTGGAATGAGTTTAGGAATATTGCTTCCCTTTCAATGTCATTAAACAGTTTGGGAATTAGTGGCATTATATCTGCTCTAAATTTCTTGTAGAATTCAGCACCGAATCCTCATTTGAATAGGTAGAATAGGTGTTTGCACACTGACACAAACCCACAGGCAAGGGAATATCAGTGGGGAAACCCACTGGTTAAGTGATCTCTGGTACAGTGGCAGAGATTTCAGCCCTAAATTATCTATAACAGTAAATACAAAAACAGAAGAACACAAGGAAATTATACCTCCAAAACCTCATAACACCACAAACGCTGAGGTCACCAGCTCTGAAGTGAGTAAATTTCCAGACAAAGGGTTCAAAAATAGCTAAGATAATCATAGACATCAAATTGAGATGAACAGACAAATAAAACAATTATTAACTGACCTCAAAGAAGACATAAAATTAAATGATTCTAATAATAATAAGATGATCATTGAGTTTACAGAAGATAAACAGCTGAATGATACAAGGAAGACAGTAGAGGGCAGCAATGATCACTTTAGTGATAAATTTAAGATAGACAAAAGGAATCAAGCAGAAATCCTGCAAAGGAAAAACTGAATTAAAAGTTTTTGCAGTAGGCATAATCAGTCAGAGGACAGAATAAAAGAACTTGAGGGAAAAAATTGATTCCATAGACCATTTACCAGGTGATATTCAAAAGCCAACAAGACACAATGAGTGCATGATCCATGAACTTTAAAAAAAATGCAAAAAAACAAATTTAAGAATTATATGTGTTAAGGCTGGTAGCACATGGCTATAGTCTCAAAACTCAGGAGGCTGAATCAGGAGGATGGACATGAGTTTGAGGCCTGATTGGGCCATGTAATGTATCTAGCCCAACCTAAAGTACAAAGTGAGATCCTGTGTGGGTGATCCTGTCTGGTACAAAGTGAGACCCCAAGAAAAATGAGAGGAGCAGAAAATGAAACTAATTGAATAACAATATTTATTCACTGAAATTACTAAAGCAAATTTTCCAAACGTAGTGAATGAGATTATCTGAAATATTTAGCAGTCTTAATAGATACAATCACAGAAGAACTGCTGCACAAGACATTATAGTCAAAACCCAAGAAATTCAGATCACAGAACCCTAAAACTATTACAGAAAAAGACTAACTCATAAAGCCAAACCATTAATAATAACAACAGTTCTCAACACAAGCATTAAAGTTCAGGAGAGCTTGGAGAAAAGTTCTTTAAGTATAAGAAAACAACTGCCACCCCAGATTACTACATCCTGCAAAATTATCTCTCAAAAGTGATGGAGAAATGAAGACCCTCCACATTAAAGATGATCTAAAGAAACTCATAACCACAAAACAAGAACTAAGGAAATACTTAAAAAAATCCTAGACAGAGGTAAGTCAACATCATAAAAGAGCCCAAGGAAAGAATACATCTAACTGGGAGAGTTGTTATCCAAAACAAAAAAATTCAAAAGTCAGCACTAGAAAAATAATGTAATGGAGCTGGGAATATGGCTCAGAGGCACAAGCGCCTGCCTGGCAAGTGCAAGGTCCTGAGTTTGATTCCCAGTACCCTCCCCCCCAAAAAAAAAGAAAAAAGAAAAATGATGTAGTGACAGGATTCAGGAAACATCTTTAAATAACAATACCCATTGTCAGTGGTCTAAACTCTCCAATGAAAAGACACACACCGCAGAACTGAATCAAAAAGCAAAGCTTAGCCATACGAAAACTGTAAGATACATTTCATCCACAGAGAAAAACACAGGCTTCAATTTAAAGGCTGGAAAATTATACCTCATGCAGCCAGAGCCTGAAAGCAAGCAGGATTATTTATACTATTTACTAGCAAAGTGAACTTCAAGCCAAATCTAGTCAGAAGAAACAAAGAAGGTAACTATAAAGGGAAAAATTTGAAGATATAACAACTGTAAATTTTTATGTACCCAATCTTAGTGCACTGAATTTCATAAAGCAAAAACTAATGCATATAAAAAGACAGACAGACATCTTTACAGTCATAATGTGGAACTTCAATATCACACTTTCACAAATACATAGTCAAGAAGACAAAAAAATTAGCAGAGAAATATTAGAGTGGAACCATTCCACCAAACATATGTAGATAACTGATATTTAGTAAGTATTTCATCCAAAAACAATTGACTATACATATTTTTCAGTAGCACACAGATTTTTTCCCAAACTAGGTCATACCATAGGCTTTAACCTTAAATTAATACAATGGAATGGAAAGAATCTCTTGCATCCAATCATAATGGAATAAAATGCAAGTATGTTGGAAACTAAATAATACACTTTTGAATAATCAATCAAGGAACAAACTTTAAAAGTTTCTAGACTCAGATTACAGTGGAAACACAATATACCAAAACCTAAGATGCACAAAAAAGACAGTTCCAAAGGAAAGTTTACATTGTGAATGCCCTCATTAAAAAAAAAAAAAGCAAAATAAATACCTTAAAGATGCATCTGAAGGTCGTATAAAACCAAGGGTAATCCAAATCCAAAATTGGAGAAGGAAACAAATTACAAATATCAAAGCAGAACTTAATGAAAGTGAGACAGAAACAGAAAAAAAAAATAGTAAAAAGATCAGTGAATCAAAGAGTTGGTTCTTTGAAATGGTAAACAAGATTACTAAATACTTACCCTAACTTACCAAAAGTGGAAAGAAAGGTCTTACGCCTATGCAGGTACAAATGAGACAGACAAAATTCCCATAAGCATTACAGAATTATAAGAACCTTTTTTGAAAATAAATATTCCAATACATTGGAGAAAACAGAAGAAATGGATAAACTATTGCACACATAAAAATTACCAACAATTAACCAAGAAGCTATAAAAATTTCAAAGAGAATAAAAGGCAAGGGAATTGAGGCAGTGATAAAATCTGTCCCACTTAACAAAAATCCAGGAGCTGACTTACTAATGCCTACATTTTATCATGACTTTAGAGAAGAAACTAACTGCCAAGATCCAAACTCTTCCATGAAATTCAAAGGAAAAGAAACTTCCAGTGTCATTTCTTGAATCTAGCATTATTATGATACCAAAACAGGAAAAGGATTTTAAAAAATGAAAATTATAGGCCAGTATCATTAATAAATATAGTAAAAATTTTCACAAAAATACTTATAGGTAAATAGAACAAATCCTTAAAAGTTTATACATCATGACCAAGTGTGGTTCCTCTAAGGCATGCAAGACTGGTTCAACATATATAAATGAATAAATGGATAATACCACATAAACAGAAGGGCAAAAAATTACATAATCATCTTAATGGGTGCAGAGACCTCTGACAAAATTCAAGCATCCCTTCATGTTAAATCTCTGATGAAAATATGCACACAAAGACCTTACCTCAAACTGATGAAAGCCACTCACAACAAATTTACTGCCTGTATCTTAGCACGTTAGTTTTCACAGCTCTGAATTTTTCACACTTATTTCTTTACATTGACTTGTCTTCCCTCAAAGTTTATTTACTTGTTTATTTTTATCTTCTTGCTTTTTTGAGACTGGGTTTTTGAGGCAGGGTAGTTCAGGCTGACCATGAACTGACTATGTAGCCCAGGCTGACCTCATACTCTCAATGATCCTCCTGCTTTACTCTCGTCAGTGCCAGGGTTACAAGTACCCACCACCACACCCAGCTGTTGCCAAAGCTTTATAGCATTAAACACTCTTATGTAATGTCTCTATCTCTGTGGTTAATGCTTAATTTCAAAGTAAAATTTTTTTTGGTTTTTTACATTAATATGTTTAATAGTGGTTATGCCACTTTTCCTACTTTTTTGCCTTGTTTTGGATTTTTATTCTTACACTACTGAATTTTACTATGCAAGTAAGCTCTGATTCTCACCTTATCTTGGTAGGCTATGCCAAAAAATGCATTTTCACCCCTATTGCTCCACAAAATGTCAATTTCCTAGTCTCTGGACTCTATGGTATGTTACTTTGTACAGTTGAAGGAACATTGCAGACAGCCTTAAGTGAAAACTGATTGAAGGGGGAAGATTATCCTGGATGTCTGGGTGACCCACAGATGTTACAGTTCAGGGAGAGCTACAGTGATACTTCTTGAAGAAAGTGAAGAAGAGATAAGGATGGCAGGCAGCTTCTGAAAGCTAGACCATTCTGCCCAAGAGAACCACAGAGAAGGCTGATGGAGTAAAAGGAGGCTGAAGGAAGATAAACCATTGCCGGGTCTCATGGTAACTACCAGAGGGAAAATAGCTTGATCTTAAAAGATATAGTAAGTTCTACATACAATGAGATGTAAAATAAGCAGTCTCAGAGTTTAAACTGAGTGTTATACAGGACATAGAAGTTCCAAAATACAGACTGGGGCTGGCACATAATCATGGAGAAAGAGACTGTTGGCCAAGAACAGAATTCCTGATGAGGGCCAGGTTTTGTGTGGTCAAAACTGATTCCCAACTGACAGGGAAGTGATAAAGAAAAGTGGCAAAGGAGACAGGCTGGCTTGAGAAGACACGTGAGAACATTTCCAGTAGCATGAGAATTTCAGTAAGTGCTTGGCTTTATGAAGTACTCTCAAATCCACAACACTAGCTGGGGATATAACTCAGGAGCACAAGTGCCTGCCTGGCAAGCACAAGGTCCTGAGTTCTATTCCTGATACCCCCACCCCCCAAATACTACTGACACCAACTCTGAGTGAATCTCAAATATATACTACTATTGTAATATGCATCTGATATACATTTCAGATAATTAAAATAGTAATACTACAATGTAACATTTACTAATTTTCCTGAGACAAGGATAGTTCCAAGCCTAATTCTCTCTGGAAGTATCATATCCTCAGGCTTGCAGAGATTCAGAAAATGCAGCACACCTACACATGTGAAAGAATTTCCTTTGTTTCATCAATATCATCTGTCTACACTTCGGGATGAAGTACAAGATATGAAAGTTCAAGTTAGTGACAAATCAACTAGGGAAAAGATTTCACAATCCTGCAATGAATACTGGATGGGCCTTGGAACTCTCTGATGTCATCAGTAGGTCACAGAACATTGCTGAGAACTTTAAGATAATTGGTATCCACCAATTGTGGTGCAACACTGAGCATCGCAAGGACAGTGATCTGGTGAACAGATATTGTCTTATGTTGTTTGTTTTTTTTGAGTATATTCATTTCTTTCCTTAACATCATTAACCATTCTCTGAGAGAAGTCTCAGATATAATCTTACTTGACATTAGTAATTCTTCAACAAGTTGAACAATGAAACATAAAGAGAAGAGGAAACACCTGGAGAAGAAACTCTTACAAAGGCCTGGGGAAAAGTCAAAATGCAGAAAAGGTATGAGTTAGCCTATGCTTGGGGAATAGGGAACCAGGATTTGCATTCTGAAAATGGCAAAGAGTGAGTTTCTAGCTTGTGGTACAGGGGTAGTGGAGAGAAAGATGGAGAAGTGACTGAGAGAGAGAAGGAGAGAGATACGTGTGTCCTCCCAAAGCTTCATGTATTCTGGGAGTAAGGGACAACTCAGATGACCCAGGTCTTGTCACTGTTCTTTAGGAGTGGGTCTCTGTGTCACACACATAGTCCAGACTAACGTTTTCTTCTAAAAATGTGTTTTCTGTCATTTGACTTCTTCCTAAGGGTGTTGAGGAAGTAAAGGACATTTTAAGTTTTCACAGTACTTTTTCTCTCTTAATGAAGAAATTGGTTCGTAGATATGAAGGAAACATTCTTTAAAAGTTTAAACATATTTGTGCAGGAATGACTATAAAGTTATAAATACTTATTTACTCAGGAGTTTAAAAATCTAGTTTCTCTAGGACTTTTTGTGAAATGTAAGAAAAATACACACACACACACACACACACTTGCTCACACACATACTATTTAACCAAGAATTATGTATTAAAGAGATAAGATCTGGCTCTTTATGGAAAAATTGTAAACTACTAGTTGTGTTACCTTGGAGATTAACAGTAAACAAACAGCTCCTATGAGGCAAAAAGCCTTGTTCATCGCTGAGACGGGCAGATTGAAGCCAAACCCAATACTCTGAAGAAAGGTTCACATGTCTCAGAATAGTCTGATACTTTCAATAGATTTTCAGGTTTGTGTATCTTCTAAAGGTGCTTTGTAGAGAGAGACCTGGAGAGTGAGCTTGTCTTTATCTCACCTTTGTTAGATCAGCACATTTTCAAATACATCAGTTGTAAACTATGAAATATGCAAAGTACGTGCTCACACTTTTTCACAGGCACACAAAACACACAAGCAAACTACAAAAATAGACCAGGGTGCAACAAACACTATCATCTAAAAAATTACCCACTAACAATGTATGAAGCCTTATTTTTTGCCTTCTCAAAACAGCTTACAGCCTGACTTCATCAGAAGAGACCTAGCTCTAGTAACTACTGCACATAGAATCTATTGTTTGCATGTGTATGCACACAGTGGGTGGGCAGGTCAACAGGACAACTGCCCTCTATAAAGTAATTCATGCACTGGAGTGAAGAAACTGTTGTCATCATTAACATGTGGCTTTCCCAGAGATTCAGAGTTATTAATATCCCAGTCAACTGGACAAATAAAGTGCATGGAGAAATACAGAGGTGTCTATGGCCATAAAAGTGGCATGTGTCACTTCTCATTTTCCTTTGTAGGAAATGTATCACAAGATTAGAACTACTGTGGTCGGTGCAAGTTGAAAGGTGGAAGCAACCAGTCTTTGCACCAGTGAAACATTGTGTAGATGTAATGACAAATACTGACAGAATAAATATTACTCCACATTTAAAATTTTACTAATAGGTGCCATATTGTTTAGTCTTGAGGATGGAGGGAATGTACATCCAGTGAACATGTCAAATTATAGGCTCATTGTTTGCTGAACATTGGGTAAATACACATACACACCAAAATGGAACTATGTCTTTGACTATTGTTTCATTTTTTAGGAAAGATGGATTTCCAAGAATTTCTGCAGAGTAGAGGAGAGGAACTGGCCCCAATTCAAGACCTCCAAGTGGCAGACACTTCTGCCTCAGCCTTGGAGGAATTTGCCTGTGGAGATAAATGTCTGAATGCAAGTATGGATGCACTATTGATCAGGGTGCAGAAGGGAAGCCAGGGTCTAAGCATATCCCAGAATTGACATGAATGATTCTGAACATCAGTTGCTACAAGGCTACTCAGTCAGAAAGAACCTGAAAATAACCAGCAGCAGAAACAACAAATGTCAAAGGGAAAACACATGAGAGAACTGCAGGGTCCATTGTAACACTGGGTTCAGCTCAGGAAATGGTGGGAGAGTGCCTGAGCAAAAAGAGGCTGATGAGAGTTGCACAGAAACAGTATGAGCCAGGAAAGAGCATGGTAGACTGAGAGGAAGGCACTGAGAGCTTATGAGAAGCCCAGAATAATAGGAGCATCAGAAGATCTGACTTGAAACACATGAGATGTCCAGTCCAAGAACACAGTACATCCGTATACTGTCCTAGCCACTACTTTCACATGAATTCTTACACAGATGCATCTGCACTGTGATCTCTCTTCTCATGACCTTATAATCTTTCATGTGCACACGAATTCTGTATTCTCACTTTTTACCCTACTGTGCAAACACTCACAGTTATTCTGACTTCAGAAGACACTACATTCAATAGCTTGCATTTTTCCTAAGTTTGTACAAATAGAAGTACAAAATATATAGTTTTGTCAGAGTCTTTCCACTCATCCTCATATATATGAATGTTATTCGTGTGTCATATGATTATTATAGAGTGTGTACTGTCATTGCTGTATATATTCCATTGCATGAAGAAAAAGAATTTATTCATTATTTATACTTTGCTGGGCATGAGGGCTGCCTTCATTATGTGGAAAGTGAGATGATGTTTTGCTATATTAATGCAATTTTGCTTGCTAACTCCATTTTGTTATATTAACAAAATTATATTTTAGCTTGCTGAAATTATAAGAACATCTACATTTCTCTGTTAACCTATTGAAAACTTAATCTTTTGTTTTCTCACGCAAACTTATTCATACAATAATCCTCACACTAACCTGAGATGTTTTGTATAACTTTTCAAAGTCTTTTATTTATTTTTTTTGTCTTTTATTCTTAAAACTTATGTTTTTTCTTACACACTGATTGTTGTATCCTCATGATCTTTATTTCCTTAAACTTCACAAATAAACTACTTGATCTAATTGCCATGTGAATATTTCCACTAACTACATCACATAGCTAAACAACAGAGGTCATGCAAACACACATGCACCCTTAATCATATTCAGTCTGCACATAGATATGCATCAAACTAACACGGAGACACAAGCCACAGTGTCATTCCCATTCAACAAAACTTCTCCCGTATTCACATTTCTAGGCATCAGACCCATGCCACCTTAAACCCTAACTTTAAGCAATAGGCAAGGATGTCACATGCAGGACACATGCTGCAGTCAACACACACCACTTGTAGCAATGTGTGCATAAGATCCAAACCTGCCATGTTCATGAGAGATCGTGATAACCTTACACAGTTACCTAATGGGAAGTGAGCTTGGTCCATATTGTGAACAGAAACAGGGACATAAAAGGTCACGAACATTTAATTTCTTCAAACATAAAAGTTTACCAAATCCTCCATTTGAGGTTGTGAATCTCTAGGAAGTAAGGTGCAGATAATGAAAGTATGAAATATGTAGAAGAAGGCAAACAATATGAACCACATTACCAAGTTCCAGGGGAATAATGTGCGTTGAGGGCAGGATCCCTGTAGAAACACAAAAGGCTTAAGTGCAGCAGTTCCTGCCCAGGCAAAACAGCACTGTTCAAGGCACAGTAAGCGGCTTGGGATTTAGCTCAGTGGCACAGCGTCTGCCTGGCAAGTGCAAGGTCGTGAGTTCGATTCCTGGTACTGGAACCCCCCCACACAATAAGTATTCCTGGGTAAGGGCGCTGGGCAGAGTGGCCAGGGAGAACAGCAGGAGGTGAGCAGAATGGAATTAGGGATTCCAGAAGCAATCTCCTGATTACTCTGTTCCCATTGTACAGTCATGCTCATTATCAAAGGTGTGAGGTGGGACAGACCTGGGACAGCATGATTGCTTAGAATTGGAGCAAAGCTTCTTTGTTCAACAACTGACTAAATAACCACTTCTCTCCAAGATTGCCCATGATTGGTTTCCAAAACTCACCCTGTTCATTTTCCTATCTCCTCTTGAAGAGGCTCCTAAGGGATATGAATAGGCAGGTTAAAGATCCAAGGGAAATTGGAAGCTTATTTATGAAAGTTGAGTAGGGATCCAGTCTGCGAAGTCTTCATTTGAATGCTTAGCAGCACCGTGCCCAGTCCCATAAGGATCCCCTGTCTGAGATAAAATACTTAGCATCCCAAGTTAAAAGATAAAAGGTTTATATTGGATCACAATTTGTAGAATTTTCTGCTCATAGTCCACTGGCTCCAAGACAGGGTGACATGGAAGAGTGGCATCACAGAGGAGAAACAGTCCATGGCAAGCAGGCAGAAGACAGTGAAGCAGCAAGCAGCAAGCAACAGCAGCAGCTGCTACCTGCCTTCCTTCTCTTCCTTTATATTTCATTAGGGCTGTAAACCTACTGATTGGTACCCTCCACACTCAGGGTAGAGCATCCATTATCTACCTTCTTAATCCCAGCTTCACACCCTTAATCCATATTCACACATCCTAATCCTGCCACCTTCAAAACTCCCTACCTATGACCACAGCAGGCTTTAAAGGGACATCTAAACATAAGCCATAACACCATCTAATAGTTTTTATCTTTGTATGCAGCTAGTAATTATCTATTCATATTCACATCAATGCCTCTGTGCATCTTATATTCACCAAAGTAAATGAGTCTACATACACAATTCTTCATGAAACTTGTACTCCATAGTCTTCATTTGCACAATGTATTAACAGGAAATGGAGCTAAAAATAATAGTAGTAGTAGTAATATCTAAATGTTAGTGAATGTATACCACATTTTAAGTGTAGTTGAGTTCCCAATATTCTGTATACATCTCCAAAAATATATGCATCACACCTAAACCCAGGGATACCCATGACATACACAGTTTTAATAGCTACTATTTACTTTTATTTGGGGTAAGGAGTTACCATGTGTGGTAACCATGCCAGAAACATATCTGTTTTGGAATGACACAGAACTTAGACTATGCTATGTATCAATATTTTTCTTGCTGCTGTCTTCCTCACTCTCTAGAATTGCAGAGCTTTTCTGTGGCTGCCCCTGAGGCACATGAGGTGGTCCCAAGCTCAAGTCTGGATGCAGGAGAGAATTTCTCAGCCTCAGCACATTTCCCCTGCATTTCCTCTTTAAGCATGCGCATTCCTATGGACCAGAATGGTAAGACAGATGCAAAGTTGACCTGATCTTGGATGAGGTGCAGCTGAGGGGCCTCCCGAGCCCACTCACTTCACCTTTCCTTCACATGAAAGAAAGGCCCTCAGGCAAGAGGAAGGAAGACTGACTCCTCTTGCGGGTGCGGGGACAGATAGGAAATCTGTCTTCCAGAAGAGGACAGTTCTCAGCACAGATTTCCACGTGAACACGGAGGCTGCTATGGGAGAGGCAGTAGCCCATGTGGAGATGTACAGGGGGTGGGATCAGTGCCTCCCCCTCAGATCAGTGCACACTCAGTTCACACTCACATGGCATTCCTATATACTACGTACAGACCCATTTCTCTTCCTCTTTACTGTTCTTTCTCACAAACTTCGCTTCCCATTGTTCCAGTTCCCATTGGCATTACACAGGCACAGCTTTACACTGGCATTCCTCAAATCATTCTCAGATTCACCACTTTACAATCTAATCCAATGAATAATGTCACATCACCTCATATGGATGGATACCTGTTTTAATTCCATAAAGCTATGAGGAGACAAAACATTGGAAAACTGTTGTGCCCTTTTTTTTTTTTTTTTTGGTACCAAGAATCAAACCCAGGACTTTGCACTTGCCAGGCAGGCTCTTGTGCTCTTTTCATGTGTACTTTTCTCACCCTAACACCACATCTTCCACCATGCCTTCAGAAAGCTGCATGTGCTGAGGACATAAACACTTCCTCTAACATGTAAGGCTGCTGTTACACCATCTACCAACATTCACTACTCACACAAGGGATTACATGTGCTGTCACAAACTATCACACACACACACACACACACACACACACACACACACACACTCAGTCCTGTCTGTTTTTGTCAGTACCAACTGTATACCAGAACACATATATATACACACATGTGTATGTATATATGTGTGTGTACATGTGTATATATATGTATATAGGTGCATAAGTACAATTTCTAGAAGAGGCTTCACACACCCATTACCCACATAGGCATACAACATACACACATAACACAATACTCACCACACATGGAATTCTGAATATCACAGATACCCACATGCCCCCACCCAGGATAATCTCATGGCCATCTCATCTCCTTATTTTTGAAGCTTTCTTTTCTAGACACCAATACACTACCTTAATGTGTTCCAGGCCTTGGATCTTCTGAGATGCTTCTAAGTCAAGAATCGATGAAGACAGAGAATTCCTGCTTCATGCCACATTCTCATTTACCTTTGACCTCTGCCAGTAGCCCCTCAGCATCTACAGCATCTACTGAAAAGAAAAGGATAATGAATGTTTACTACAAGCCTGTCTCAGGGAAAAGGAGTGTGGCTGCTTTGGAGGATATGGAAGAAGATTGGGAGCCTCCTGCAAAGATGATGAGAATAGGAAAAGTTATCTGTCCTGAGAGGAACCCTCCAACAGCCAGCTTCCCTGACATGTGCCTAGCAGGCATCCTAACTGAAGGTAAGGACAGCTTGGATAGTGAAAAGCCAGAGGAAAGGGAAGAGGCTGAGAAGCCACCTAAGAATCTGTCCCAGGAAGCAGGTCCCAGCGCCCAAACACCTGCAGGGCTGGAGGACATGTACAGTGGATTTAGATGCATGGGCTGCTGCCAGGTCTTCCCCAGTTTGCGGTTGCTTAAGAAACACCTGAAGCATGGGGCTGAGGAAGATGTTTCATGCCTTAATCTTGCATTTGCCAAACTGAAGAACAAAGGGAAGACAAGCAAGATCTCAAGGAAGGAGAACACAAATATCCCAGAAGCATATGGAGATGATATGGAGATACTTTTGAAGGTCTTGTTATTGTTGGCTTTCTATAGCTTTTTGTTTTATTATTATAATAAATAGAAATTAAATCCTTCTTCTGTTTCTGTAAATAATAAATGAGAGGCAGTAATAATTGAAGGTACCAGAAAACCTGTTCATCCACAGTATAGCAGGAAGAATCAGCACCTTCACCACATAAGCCTTTGGTTAATTTTTTCATTACCTTCTCTGTTCTCCTACTTGCTTCATTCTGTGGCTGCCAAAATGGGACTCAAAGTTAATTTTTTATCTTACTATTTATTTTTATTAGTTCATGGAGGTAGTACATAAAAGTTACATTCCTTGTTCAGAAGCGGCACATGTACATAACACATCCTGACTCCTTTTTTGCTCCCCTTTCTCACCCTTCCCTCCCTGCTCTCTCCATCTTTTGATGGCTTTCACTTTTTAGAAAGATCTACCTCCCTACATCCTATCATCTACTTTTATTTTGCTCTTTATTTACACTTTGGATTTCTCATACAAAAGAAGCCATGTGATATTTAAGCTCATGTGCCCTCTTTATTTCACTTAACATTATGGCCCCAAGGTATATCCATTTTCATACAAATGACTCAAGCTTATGTTTATGACAGAGTAGTACTCCACTGTGCTTTAGAACCACATTTTCTCTCTTTTTTCTTTTCATGCTAAATTATTAATTTATTTATTTTTAATTTTAAGTTTAGGAAGAATTTAGATATGCATAATGATCACATTCATTGTGTGGAGTTTGTATTTGTACATTATATGTCTTGATTCCTCTCCTCCCCCATTCCCATTCCCTCCTTTCAAATCCCTTTCTGCTCTTTGTTCACAAAACTGTTTTATTTTAGTCTTGATTTTTTCTTTCCCTTCCTTCCTTGCCCTCGCTCCTTTCTCTAGTTCCCATTTCTTTTTTTAACAGTGTCTTCCTATTTCACAATATCTTTTGTATATTTTGGTTCTTATATACAATTTTAGTTTCTAACACCAGAGAGATAATTACTAACTACTGACTTTTGCCTCTGTCCCAGGATGAGCTGTAGTATTGTTAATTATCCCCAAGGCAATCCAGGTATTGGTATTTCTAAAAAATCAATTAATAGCAACATTTATGCCATGATGGCTACAGTGATATTCACACATACGTGTTTGTCTTGGTTACTTTTCTCTCGTTGCTGAGACAAAATACCCAACGCCCAAAATGAAGGAAGGAAAGGTTTATTTAGCTTACAGTTTGTGGAGCTTTCAGTCCATACTTGGCTGGCTCTGAGGCAAAAGGTAGCAAAGCAACAAGAGCAAAGGGGGGAATGGCAGCTGAACAGCAAACAGCCAGAGCAAAACTGGAGGAATGGCGGCAAGCAGCTTCTTTCTTGCCTTACATCGTAAACAGGCTACCCCCACCTAAGGGGCGTGTAGCTCTCACACAATCTCCATGCCCTCCTCTTCCACAGGCTCAGGATGTATACAAAGTAAGTATCCTGGCTTCCTGCTGAGTCACTTAGCCAAACCTCTAGACTCCCCAAGTTGACACAATGTTTCAACCATAACAGTGTTCAATTTATTTTACTTATGGTTATGGTCTCAAGGGTCATCCATTTAGCTCTAAATGTCACAATGTTGTCTTTCTTTATGGCTGACTAATACTCTCTCTATTTGAAAAATCTTTTTTATCCATTCATCAGTTGATGGGCATTTGGGTTGCTTCTAAGATTTAGCTATTACAAATTGTGCCACTATAAACATGGGTGCACATATATCTCTGCAATATGATGCTTTTAAATCTTCTGGAAAGATACCCAGAAGGAGAGTAACTGGGTCAAATGGGATCGCTAATCCTAATTTTTCAAGGAATCTCCACACTGATTTCCACAGTGGTTGCACCAGCCTACACTCCCACCAGCAGGAGAGAATTGTTCCTTTTTCCCCACAGCCACACCAGAATTTGTTGTTAGTTATTCTTTATGTACTCTTTATAATGAAAGTATCTTATGTCTCCATCAATTTTGAAAGATACTTTTGCAGTGTATTTCAGTGTGGGTTGGAACTTATTTTCATTTAGGGCTGGAAGCATTTAACTCTAAGTCCTCCTGGCCCAAGAGTTTTGTGTTGAGGCATCTACTGTAAATCTAATGGGTTTTCTTTATAAGTGATTTGTTGCTTTTCTTTAACTGCTATTAGGATTCTGTTCTTGGGTTGGACTTCTGGGATTTTGACTGTGATGTGTTGCAGAGAGGTACTTTTTCTGATTGTGGCTATTTGGGGTTCTATATGCCTTGCTTACTGTATGTTAAATCCTTTTCCCCTACTTGGAAAGTTTTCTGCTACTATTTCAGTAAATAGGATTTTTGGGCCATTTGTGCTATCTCCTGATTTTCAACTAATTCCAATTAACCTTAGGTAGCTTTGCATCTCCTATTCAGTACTGGATCCATTTTTCAATTTTTTTTGTTGTTTTTAAGGTATTACTCATGAACTGGTTACCGATTACAGCCCTGTTGTCTTCTAGTTCTGACACTCTGTCCTCATATTGGTCATTTCTACTGCTCATATTTCCAATAGAAAATTTAATCCCTGAATTTCTCATTGGAGCCCTTTTGTGGAGCTCTTTTCTATGACATTTTGTTTAGTTCTTCTTTTAGAGTATTCCTTTGACTCACAGATGATTTTGTTTAACTGGCCCATTACATGATTACTTATATCATCTGCGAGCTTGCCATGTGCCTTACTGATGTGTTTTGTTATCTCTTCTAATATCAATTCAAATTATTCGGATGTGTGGCTTTTGGCTTCCTCCCTGGAGATACCTCATGGATCTGCTTTGGGGCAATTGGTAGTTTCTGGAAGAATTTTGTTGGTTTATGTCCTCACGTTTCTATTTTTTGTTTGTTTTTCTTTGATGAAGCTTATAGGTTGATTTTAGTGGAAAACTCTGCTTCTGGTATGGAGAGCTCTTTAGTGAATATCTACACATTAGTAGTGTCCTCTGGGCATTGCTAACTACTGACTTTTGCCTCTGTCCCAGGATGGGCCACAGTATTGTTAATGACCCCAAGGCAATCAAGGTATTGGTATTTCCAAAAAATGAATTAATAGCAACAGTTATGCCATGATGGCTACAGTAGTAAAATCAGTATCAATTATAGTGTCAAATACAAAGAATATTGACAACCTCCAAGGTTCTATAAAGTACCAACCCCATCAATAGAAAGGAGATCTATAATTATGGTATGAACACTAAGACAAACCAAATATTAGCCATCCATTGACCTAGAGTAGATATCTACTAAATGGAACAACTTTACCTCTACCAACAATAGTGCAGTATTCAATAGCAACAGCATAAAATTAGGTGTCTAGAGATTTATAAAGTTTAGCAGTTATACTAGTAAAGGTGGAGAACCAGAGAATAAAAAAAGCAAAATATGAAAGATTAATCAATGGGTTATGAAAAGAGGAGAGAAAAGTAAGGTAGGTGGCTCTATTAAGGAGTAAAAAAATTAATAGTAATAGAAATTAATAGTTTCTGAAAAGAATGGAGAAGAAAAACAACGAAAAAAGTAAAGAAAACAAATGCAAGAGATAAAAAAATAAGAAAGAAGCAAAAAATGAAGTTGAAGGGAAAAAGTAAAAACGAGAAAAAAAGAAGAGAAAAAGTAGGGAGAATAACTCTAAAGCTCCCAAAAAAACAATGAAGGAAAGATTAAATAAACAATCCAATAATATAAAATAGAAAAACCAAAAAAAGGTTGAGTCAGAGAAAAAAGTTCTTATGTTATTTATGAGTGATTTCTTTCCAAGATTTGCAATCTTGGAATACAGCCAGTCACAATTTTCAGTGCCTAGCTTTAGGATCTCTGGGTTTTGGAGGTGCCTTCCCTGTGCCAGAGGGCCTCTCCACCCAGGCCCCTTAGATAATGGTTATTGTTCATGACAGAGCATATCCTTGTTCCCTTTGGTAGATGGAGAATATGGTCAGACCTCTTTTCTCTTCCTGATATAGGCCCCAGGGTAGGGATTCATGTGGGCTGCTGGACTTAACATCCTCAGGCATGTGGTCTGGTTATTCCTTCATCTTCCTGGTGTTGGCCTCATCTGGGGCCAGAGGGCCTGGTTATTCCTTGCCTCTGCTACTCCATGCTCTGCTCCCCTGGGGGAGGAGTACTGCTTGGCCAGTGTGGTTCTGCTCACTGCCCTGGGCATGGGCATGCTCCTCCAGCATGGGTCAGTTCCTTCACACTGAGCTGGAATGCCTGTCTTCCTGTGAAGTTCTGCTCACTCCCCTGGGGGTGGGCACTGCACCTTTGGTGCAGGCATGTACTGCTTACATGGGGGCAGGTGCTACTCCTCCAGCAGAGGTATGCTACTCCTCCAGCAGAGGTGTGTTCTATCCCCTGAAGGTGGGTGCTGTTCCTCCAGAGCAAGTCTGCTCGGTAAGAAGTTTTGAAAATTTGAAATATACATGGTTTTTTGATCACCTCATATACAGGGGAAAGAAAATTAAAATAGCTAAATTTGCAAAAGACAAATGACATTCTCCATGAATTGCATCTTCTAACATTTTATCATTAGTAAAGCTTGAATCTGCCAGAAGGCATTTGGGACTCCTTTTCATGTATGCATTTAATTATCTTGCAGCACGGTGACTAGTTCTTCTGTCCTTCTCCATAGATGTAAACATGTAAACATGAACCAAATATGAGTTTCAGTTTGCTTTCACCTATCTAGCACCGTTTTTTTATTACTTCATGGGGAAGAGTCTCTCCTGTTCCACCCCATCTGAGGGCAAATGAGTCCGAGTAGCTGAGTGAGGTCCATAATTCACCACTGATCTGGAGGTAAGCATCTATGTGTGTTGCACTATGTGTACTGATAGCCTGAAAAATTTAAAGAGATAGAGATGTTGGGGATTGCACACTACATCTCCCATCCAGGAACTTTTATTGTTGAATACAGGGAAAGGGGAGTCAAATCAAGTCATAGGTTCTCATAACAGAGGTTCTTGTATGAAAGCCCAATAAGAAGTGGCTTCCTCAAGGGGAGATTTCACAGCATTGCTGCACAACTGACTATGACAAGCATGGCCAGAAAAAGGGCCTCGGGGGTCTTTTGTTGTCCTGTGCACTCAAGAATTTCATCAGCTCACTGAGTCACATCTGGAGCCTGAGTTGTCCTGGGCAACAGGAATGGTTGGTCCTTGCTCTCTTCCAGGGAGAGGCTCTGTATCTGTGGGATCAGACTTCCTCCTCTGAAGGCCAAGCCAAGGTGATCCCTCTTGTAGTGACCAGACTGATCCCTCTTGTAGTAGCCAGACTGATCCCTCTTGTAGTGACACACAAGTAAATTCTCAACCCCATGTTAAAAGAGGAACAGGTGCTTCCCAGAGCCCTAAACCAAGAGCATCTTTTCATATGACTAAAAAGTGAGCTCTCTGACTGGACTTAGTAGTCTACTTGATAAGTCACAAGGCAAGCCACCTCCTCCTCTGTGGTGGATTTAAGCTTTTTTATTAAGGAGTTAATAAAAACTCCTTCCTCAGGGCTGGGGATTTAGCTCAGCGGCAAAAGCGCCTGCCTGGCAAGCGCAAGGTCGTGAGTTCGGTTCCCGGTACCGGAGAAAAAACCAAAAAAAAAAAAAAAAAAAAACAAAACAAACAAAAAAAACAACTCCTTCCTCTTCACCTGTTCCCCTCCAGTTCCCCTCGACAAAAGCCAGCCCCACCCTCATCTGCCTTGGCAGAACCAGACGTTCAACTCTTAAAGACAACCCACCCTGCTCAGGCTGCTCTGACCTGTGGACACCCCCTCCCAGAAAATGTTCTGGCCCATGGACACCCTACCTGAAAGATAGCTTTAAAACCCCATGCTTTGATCAGCTCAGGGCTGTCATAGTCCACTGGTCAGCCTGCCATGTTGCTCTCCTCCCCAGTAAAGACTCCTCTCGTGTCAGAAGGCCTGGTCTGGTTCTGTGTGCGTCTCAGCCTAATCATATCATTTGGTGCTGAAAACTTGGGAGGGATGCTAAGGCTCCAGCTGGTCCCTCCTGACCTGAGACCCCTCCCAGGGTCCACAACTGACCACCTCTGAAGTGGACCATGAGCCCTGGACCTGCCACATTGCTGACCTTCTCATTCACAGACACTTCTAACCAGGTATAAGTTTCCTCTTCATGTCCTCCCCTCCCTGTCCTTGCCCCTCCTGTTTCCCCCTCCTTACTATTCTTGTCCTGACTGTCCCCCAGACCTCTTTGATGAACACACCCCTTTTCTCAACCAACTTTTCCTCACCTTCCAACACCCTTCCCAGTACTCTCTCTCTGCCTCTTTTTCTCTTGGTCATGAATATTCCTCCCTTCCCCTTTACCCTGATATCTTTGGCCCCTCCGAATCTGCTGCCTACTTTGTTGCCTGCTTCTTTCTCTCCTTCTGCTGCATGATTGATGACCAGTGCAACGGACACCTCGTCTGCCCTTGGCAATCCCCAGGCAACTTTCTCGACTGGGTCAACTCTGAATTCCTTCAGGGCACTTTTGCTCTCTTTGACCCAGACCACATCCATCTTTTTTCCTTCCTCCTCCTCGCTCTCCTCTTCCTGACTTAGACCTTCCTCTTTCTTTCTTTGTCTCTTTGAAGACCTCCCTATCACACCTCTTGGACAGCTCATTCTCCCAGCTTCACATGCCCGACCACTGTAGCTCCCTCCCAAAATCATGTCAACATGTGGAGCCACTCCTTCCCTTCTCATGACCCTCTCCCTGACTGGAGATGTCTGCTCGGGGGGCCTGGGTCTCTTCTCCCATTTGTAACTTCTCTTGGTCGACAGTGGTCTTCAGTCTCCTCATTCTCTGTTCTCTTGTCTCTCTTTTGGTCATCATAGGCAACACCTCCTCCCTCCCCTACTCTCCCAATGCCTCTGTGCTCCATTGCCTCAAGTCTGTTCTCCACAGCCCACTTGGCCTCTCTGATCTCAAAGTCAAATGCCTCACCTTCCTCTGCCAAACTTCCTGGCCACAACACAAACTAGATAATGGGTCTATTTGGCCACCAGGGGGTACTCTCGACTTCAACATCCTACAGGACTTAGACAATTACTGGCAATGATAAATGGTCTGAGATGCCTTATGTCCAAGATTTCTTTGCCCTTCATAACAAGCCTCAACTCTGTCTTTCCTGTAGCCCCAGGAGATTTTCCTGGCCAAATAGCCTGCCTCTCAACACTGCCTCTCCAACTACTCTTCCCAAACTTCCTCCTTTCCCAAGCTGCTTGACGACTCACCACTTAGGTGACCATCAGCCCCTCCCCAGGCCAACCATGAAGCCTCCCCATGGTAAGGCCCCACTGCAAGCTCGATATTGCCATATTGCCAAAGAGAGTTGAATCAAGTGCCAGTTTGGTAAGGGGATGGTCACATGCAGTGAGCCACAGAACACCGGTATGATGGATTCACTCCAAGGCTGAAGTGTAACCCTACCACAGTGAAAAGGTGGGAGACAGCCACAAGAGGCAGAATAGTAAGAGGGTGAGTGATAGACATAACTCCCCAGACATCTCATTAGAAATCCAAGCTCAGGCCAAAAGAGGATGCAGGGCCTGTATTTTGTGGTAGGAGGACAATCTCAGGAGGTCAGATTTTCAGAGGTGGCTGGATCTGAAGGAGGGGCATTGAGCCCCTGTCCTGTGCATACATCCAGAAGAGACTAGTGGCCTACTTGCCTCACACTGTACCAACATGAGTGGGGACACATCTTGGCTTGGACAGTATCCACAGTCTTGGACTTACAGACATAAGACCTCTCAACTAGAGGGGTCACCACACAAGCTCACAGGGTATAAAGAGAGGCAGAGCATAATGTGACTTGCTGGATTCCAAAGACTACAAGTTCTGGAAGAAAACCATGCATTTGAAAATACATAAGAATTTCTTTTC
>NW_004955644.1:44746-45963 GCF_000276665.1 Chinchilla lanigera
TATAAGTAGAACAATTATAGAACCCAACTTCAGTTCCTGAAGCTTCAGACTTGTTAGCTTTCACTACTCTGGAGTTCTTATTCACACATTGAAAGGGCAGATCTTCATCAGCTTGGTCATGTTTTTTTCATTAGGAGTAAAGTCCTTTCTAGAGAAGCTGCTCCTATTTTTGAAAGAACTGTCTTACGCTCAAGTTGATCTGAAATTGGAATTTTTATTGGTTTATAGCTAGCATGGTTATACATTTTATTGGTTTATAGCTAGCATTGTTATACATTTTTTTGAAGAAAGATATAACCTGTGCTAAAACACTCTAGCAACCATTTTGTTCTCACTACGTGAAGGCTGTGTGTTGATTTACTCTCAGATTTCTTTAGGGTTTTGAGTGTAAATTTCAATTTGCTATTATGCAACCTCTATTTATGTTAGAAATGTTGATATCCTTGGATAAAACAAGGCTATGTTAACTTGACCAATGGGAGTTGACTTTGCTTCTAATCTAAGTTCTGTCTTGAATATAGATGTATCTTGACAAAAACCTTTCTCAGCATTACCAAAAATCTACTGTGAGTGCACACAGTGTACATTTCATCTCTTGGCATATTCATATTTTTACCTTTTGATTTCTGACATTTATTCATTTTTAACAGTCTCACTTAGTGACCTGCATGCTAAATTGTGAGTTGAATTGTCTCCTTATCCAAACCCGACAAGCCAGTCACACAGATTATATGTAAATGGGAATTTTCCCTAATACTGCTATTACCTTGTTAGGGAAAACCTCGAACCAAAACCACAGAATGACGAAAAGTTATCCAATCTGAAACTTCCTCTAAAATTAAAACGCAATTTCAATTCAAAATGTAAAGGTCATTGAAAGATTTAGTCATCAGGAAGTAAAAACTTTTACAATGTCATAGTGACAGTCTTGGAAAGAATATATATATATCACATTAAATAAGACAAAAACCAGTATCACATCAAATTAAAATGTAATTGCAAAATTGCTTACAAAGTGTTTATGGTATTGATTAACCCTTCAACTTTTTACTCTGAACATTTTCAAATATAAATAAATTCCAAAGAATAGTGAAAGGAATATCTTACATCGCTTTTTTGTTTGTCTTTAATACAATAGTTAAATATGTAAAATTGGGTCAGGAGCATGTCTTTTCTCTCTTTTTAAATTCTACACTCAATGTGGAGCAAGTCCTGTG
>NW_004955644.1:47648-48527 GCF_000276665.1 Chinchilla lanigera
CATCCTATCCATCCAGGCAGTAACCAGGGCCACATATTGGTTACACAGGACAGATGAATGCCACTGGGGTTTCCCATCTAATTATTGGACAATCAAACCAGTTTCTTGCAAGCTAATCTCCACCCTGTAAAGTTGCTGTGTGTATACATTGTTTGGGAGGTATCCATCCCAAGTATTTAGGAGAGTTAGGCCAACGTGAATAGGAGTGATTTTTCTGCTCCCAACATAAGGGGGCCTTTCTACCAAGATGTCCTATACTGGAAGTTAACCATAGATAATCATCCCATAGCTGAAAATAGCTATCTTGATATCTATGGTTGTTGTTCCTCAGCATTAGACTTTTACTTTTATTTAATAGGGGTCCTATAAGAGCCCTTAAAGAGGCTTCAGTGGCATTGTTAGAAAAATTCTGTTATGCCCAGAATCATTAAAAGTATAGTTTATAGGCCACTCAGCTACCTTGCAGTGGTGGGCTAAATGATGAATCATTGAACTGTTTCGTAACTCATCAATGTAGTCTTATAGTTTATTCCAATCAAATTCTTGGAATGCGGATACCTATAAAGGAAGTCCTGATGTACTGGAAAAGGGGAGCAGGCCACATAGTTAGCAAGATATTTGTTATAATAACTCTGCATATTCTTGTGCCCACCTTAAAGAGGAATTGTATTCTCCCTTAAGTGGTAAAGCGATTAGGAAAAGGGCTAACAGTAACATCTTTTATTATTTAACTGAAGGCTTTCTTTTTATGTGAACAAGAATCTTACATCTTTTATAGGTTCCCAGGAGTATTCTGATGATGGTTGCTCACACTCAACCACAGTCTCTGGTTCCCAGGACTTGAGCCAGGTGTGATGTATCAAGGAGTCCAGGCCCACT
>NW_004955644.1:50282-51667 GCF_000276665.1 Chinchilla lanigera
TGGGTGACAAACATGTCTTTAAGTATATTCTGTCTTTCTATTGAATCAGGAGCTATGGACATATGTTTTATCACTGTTTCTTGTAAGCAATCTAAGAAGGCAGAGGGGTGCTCATTCTTCTCTTGCTGAATAGCTGACAATTTGAAATAACTGAAGGGTTTAGTTCTCATCCTTCTTAAACCTTCAGAATACATGTCTCAAGAGATCTCATATTCCAGTCTCCCATCTGGTTATTAGGCCAGTAGGTGTCTTGAAAAGGGACTGCTTGGGCTCCAGTTGGAACTGGTTGTCCCTCTGGTTGTCTACCTTCCAGCATTCTAAAATTAGTGATATGATCTCATCCCCAAATGTAATAGCAATTTGTAATGCTGCTTGTCTCTCCTTAGAAGTCAATGTTTGATTTAAGATTGACATTATATTTTTCCTGTAAATGTAATAAGTAAACCCTCTGAAGGTCTAAGTACATCCACAGAAGCCCTCAGTGTACTTGTCAGGATCATCTGAAAATTTTGCTAGACCTAGCTTGATCTGTTTTAGCTCATTGAGAGAAAGAGACATATGAACATGAGTAATCTCATATGGAGTATAATTATACTTTGAGCATAAATAAAAATTATTTATTTATGTAAAGAAAGTTGAACATAAGGCAATTCTGACCATTTTCCCTCTTTTTTACAGTATGATTCTAGTTGTAAAATAGCATCATAGTTAATACTTCCCTCTGCATTCCATTTTGGCTCTGGGGAGTAGGTAAGGAGTGCTCATATGCCAAAAAATATCAAACAGCTCTTTTTCAACAAGTAAGGGTCAAACATCTTCCAGTGTTTGAGAATATATTCCAAAGGGGTAAGAGACTTCAACATTGAGTTCCTCAAATCTAAAAAGGAAAAAGTATTTGGACATCCTCTTTAATTTCTATTCATACCCTCATGTCGTCCCTCAAGTAGACTCCACTCCAGGGCAGGTGGATACCATCTAGAGAGAGAGAGCAGAAGACAAAATTTGACCAACCTCTCCACCCTTGAACTCTTGGCCAATGAAACAAGATGTGCAACTTCATCTTCCCGGGGAGTTGGTGAATTTACTCTTATAGGACATGTATAAACATAAGTTACAGTTGGTCCCAACTGTGACAGCAATGTTTTAAAGAAGAAAGCATAACTTTGTAATAAACTATTGCTTTTGTTCTTTGAAAGGGGGAATACATCAAAAAGTGAGCTGGAAACAGAGCACTTCTCAGGCTGTGAAGGAGATTCCCTCTAGTGACAGATAGGAGCAACAATTGACTGGGGAAATTCCATCCTGGGCCTTAGGGCAAAGAAGTCTCCAAGACATTTGTGTTATCAATCTCTTCACCTAGGCAACTTTTCCTAGCAGCAGGGCAC
>NW_004955644.1:52227-53023 GCF_000276665.1 Chinchilla lanigera
AGAAAAAAATCCAGCTGTCTGTTTGGTCATCATTCCATTGGCCATTGACTTCAAAAGGAATTCACCAAAAAGATTCTGGATAAATCTGGCCTCTGTTTTAAGAGTGGCAGCTAGTCTAAGAGCATTTAACTAGCTGGCACAGTAACCACTGTTTGTCAAAGCTCTATAAGGGATAGGAAAAAGCCTGAGCAAAATCACTACCTAATGTGTTATAAGTTTACAGTAAAGGTTGTAAATTTCAAAACTTATTGTCGAAGTATTTTCCCCTGTGAACATAAATGGTAACTAGACCTAGGAGGAGGGGAGGAAAGCTTAGAGATCCTTCCTTAGGCTAAATGAGTTTTCACTCCATAAATATGGTGCTTTGGAAACAGTTCCTTCTGGTTTCACCCAGATGTTGGTTCTTTCCACTGTGTCTCAGGTTCAATCTCCTGAGGAAGGCTTGCCCAGAACACTAAGCTGGGACATGTGTGTTCTCCTGGATGGGCAAAACTCCAATGTCTCATCTGACCCAGAGCTGAGGTATGTGTCCTTCAGATGACTTCCCTCTCTTCAGTGTTAGCAAACACTCATTTTCTATGGGCTTAACTGTTGAATAAGAGGAAAATGGTGCAGTAGTTTTGAGCTCTCTTCTCTCTAATCTTACATGCCTCCCAAAAAGGAAAATACAATGTGGCAGGAAAAGATTAGAAATAAGGCCAGAGAAAGGAAGTCTTCTCATGCCATGCTCACAGTGAGTTATAGAGACACTTCACCCCTGAGTCATCATTCTGGGCTGGGAAAGATGAGAATGCAA
>NW_004955644.1:77850-83891 GCF_000276665.1 Chinchilla lanigera
AACAGATGTGGCAAATCATCAAGAAGATTATACACCATGACCAAACGGGATTCATCCCAAGAATTCAGGGATGGTTCAACATATGCAAATCAATACAGGTAATAGACCATACCAACATAGCCAAAGACAAAAATCACATAATCACCATAAAGGACTCACAAAGAGTTTGTGACAAACTCCAACACCCGTTCATGGGGAAAAAAACACAGAAAATTGGAATAGATGGTCTTTATCCAATCTGATAAATGCCATCTATGACAAACACACTCAACATTATATTACATGGTTAAAAACTGGAAGCTTACATGTTAAAATCAGAAACAAGGGTGACCACTATCACTACTCCTACTTAAAATAGTTCTGGAAACATCGGCCAGAGCAATTAGACAAGAGAAAGAAATTTAAAAAATAAGGATAGGAAAGCAAGAAGTTAAATTGTCATTATTTGCGGATGACACGATATTCTACATAGAAGACCCCAAAAATTCCACCAAAAACTTCTAGATTTAATAACCAAATTCAGTAGCATGGCTGTATATAAAGTCGTCACTCAAAAATCAATAGCATTCCTGCACAAAAATAACAAACTTGGGGCTGGGGATTTAGCTCAGCAGCACAGCGCGTGCCTGGCAAGCGCAAGGGCATGAGTTTGATTCCCAGGACTGGAAAAAAACAAAAACAAACAACAACAACAACAAAACTCACTGAGGCAAAAATTAGAGACACAACATCTTTCACAATAGCACCCCCAAAAATGAAATGCTTAGGAATCAGTCTAACAAAGGGAGAGATCTATACACGGAAATCTACTGTACTCTGAAAAAGGAGATTAAAGAGGATATCAGAAAGTGGAAAGACATCCCTTGCACTTGGGTAAGAAGAGCCAACATAGTGAAAATGGCCATACTCCAAAAATTGTTATACAGATTTAATACAATTCCAAATCAAAATAATGCTAGTATACCTCACAGAATTGGAGAAAACAACTCTAAATTCATTTGGAAACAGAAAAGACCTAGAATGGCAAAAGCAGTTCTGTGCAACAAATGCAAGACAAGCAGGCATCACAATCCCTCACTTGAAGGTATACTACAGAGCTACTATGATACAAACAGCATGGTACTGGCAAAACACAGAGACCAAAGGATCAGTGGAAAAGATTAGAAGATGAAGAAACAACTGCAAACAAACTCAACCACCTTATCTTTGACAAAGGGGCCAAATACATTCGCTGAAAGAAAGATAACCTCTTCAATGAATTGTGCTGGGAAAACTGGCTTTCCACATGCCAAAGACTAAAACTACACCAATCTCTGTCACCATGAACTAAACTAAAATCAAAATGGATCAAAGATCTAAATTTTAAAATAGAAACACTAAGTTTACTGGAAGAGAAAGCAGGTAGAAATTTTAAAGACATATGTGTAGATAAGAATTCATAAGCAAGATCACACGGAAAACACTACAAAGAATCAACAACTGAGATCTCATCTTAATAAAATGCCTTTGCACAGCAAAAGAAATCACTCACAGAATGAAAAGACAACCCACAGTATTGGGTTAATAATATCCCTTAGATATTGCAGGCTGATCAGGTCCACAATCTCCTGAATGACTGTCTGGTGAAGGCTAAATAAAAAGAGGCAAATAGAATGATTTCCAGGCTTCAGGAGGATCAAAGCCCTCTCATAGAACTCAAGATTCTCTCAGGACTAAGACCAAGACCTTCTCTGGGTCGCTCATATTTATTTGGTTATCAGAAGAAGGGAGGGGATATACTCAAGAAGGGCAGAACCACTCAAGGACTTCTCCAAGTAAGGTATTAAATTAACCCATTGAAGAAGGGCAGAATGACTTAAGGACTTCTCTAAACAAACTATGAAGTTAATTCACTCAAGAATGAGGTGCCTAATACCTCCACTGGAATGGAGTGGATTAACATCCACTCTTAATCACTATCATTTGGTTTGAAACTCCATATCGTTTGTAATGTACTTGCATTGTTTTCTTTGCATTTTGCTGTTGTTTTTTTAGTACTATTTTCTTTAAATTAAAAATTAAAAAAAAAAGAATGAGGTGCCTGAGGCTATAGTTTTTCTACAGTTGAGATCTGATCCAGGAGTCCTTGGCTGTGATCTTCTCTTATCCTTTGAGGCTTTCTGGCCTCATCCACCACTATAGGTTTTAGTAGAGACTCGTGACTCACAGAGGTTCACTTAGTATGAGCCTGCCATTTCCAGATAAGGAGCCTAGGCCTTGGACAGATTCACAAGTGAACATGAAAAGCCAATTTTTAAATTTAAGTCCTGCTCAGGTCTGCTTCATAGCAGTCTCCATCACCACAGAGTGGTAAAAAAAAAAAAAAATTTTTTTAGCCAGTTGCTCCTCAGACAAAGGACACTTAAAGAATTGAAAAAAATCAGATCCCCTGAATTCAAAGACGCAGTCTAGAAGTGGTCTTCTGAGATGAATACACACTTCTCAGATGATGAAGTACAAGTGGTAATTAACTACACTTTAAAATGTTCAACCTTGTTGATCATTCAAGAGATGCAAATTAAAGCATCACTAAAATTTCCTCTCACTCCAGAAAGAATGGCAATTATCAAAATGGCACCATCAACCAATAACAAATGCGGTCAGGGCTTCTGGAGAAGGGCAACACTTCTCCACTGTTGGTGAGAGTGTAGACTGGTACAACCACTGTGGATATCAATGTGGAGATTCCTACAAAGTAAACTAGGACTAGAGGCCCCGTTTGAACTAGCTCTTACCCTTCTTGGTATTTTCCCAAGATAATTAAAACCATCATACTACAATGATATATACACACCCACGTTTATAGCAGCATGTTTCTATTAGCTAAATCTTGGAAGCAATCCAAATGCCCATCAACAGATGAAGGTATAAAAAAGATATGGATTTTTTAGCATGATTAATGTGGGTTTTTTATTGCTTTTGTTTTATTTTAAAGAGAGATGTGAGGTTTTTTATACAATAGAGTACTATTCTGCCATAAAGGAGGATAAACTTGGACATTTCTAGGTAAATATAAGCACCTTTAGACCATACTCTTCAATGAAATTAATCAGACACACATGCTCAAATACCATGTGATTTCTCTTGTGTGAGAAACTGAAAATATAAATAAGGAATAAAATCTATAATAGATATTATAAAGTAGGAAGTTGTTCAAATGGGAAAGGGAACTAGGGATGAGGAAAGGGGAAAGGAAGGAAGGGAAAAGATAAAAGAGAATAGAAGGAAATATGCAAACAAACTTTTGTAAAGAAGGAGTGGAAGCAGGGTTGAAGGGAGGTGAGGGAAGTGGGATAAAAAGAAGAATCAAGTTATACCATGTTCAGGTACAAATTCCATATGATAAATGTTATCATTATGCATATGTAAAATTTACCATAAAATTAATTTTAAAAATAAATTTAGATCCCAGTTACTGTGTCTTTGTAATATGTTCTGTGAAATTGGGGTTTTGTTCATAATATCTTTGCCTGCATGTATACATCTTCAAGAGTTTTACCTATTTTATCTTCCAGCAGATTAACTGTTTGGTTTCTTTTGTATTTTTAAGAGATTTTATTGGCATACTATTTGTATATATTACTGGTATTGAATGTTGTATTGCCATACATCATTACAGCCATGTTCACAATAAGCCAAGAAATGGAAACAATGTAAGTATGCATCAGCTCACGAATGGACAAACAAATTGTGCTACATATATAAATTGCTGTTTGGAAACCCTCCTGTACATCTCTAGGACAATCCCCATTCTCTCAGCTCCCCATAAAGACCATCACAGCTACTTCTCCTATCACATCTGCCTGCTCAGGATGAAGTCCTAGATGTCAGTTCTTTGGTCTTGTGGCCTAATTCTCAACCAGTGGTTGATAGAATAATCTGCCATCTCCAGAGCTCATCAGCAGGTTCTAGGGACCCATCTTGAAATATTCTAGCTATGAAAACTACAAGTTATTAAAAAGAGTAAAATCTTGTCACCTACAACATAGGGGAAAGGAGATTTTTTTGTTGTGTTAAGTGAATTAAGCTATCCACAAAAAGACAAGAACTACCTGCTTTCATTCACACATGGAATCCAAAACCCATTGATCTCATAGAAGTTGAGGGTAGAATGGTGGTCCGCAGAGTGCAGGGAGTGTTGGGAGAGGTTTAAAAATATTAATCTGTGAGTACCATGTTAGGTATAGAAGAGCCAGTTTTCATATGCTATTATACAGTAGGTTAGCTACAGATAAATATACTGTACTATATACTGTAATAGGTCGAAGAAAGAATTTTGACAATTTTTACCATGAACTATGGTTTGAGGAAATAGGTATGTTTAACCTGATTTAAACATTATGTTACGTATACTTGAGTCAAAACATATGATGCCCCATTAATAATTTTCATGTTTATCTGCACCTGTCAAAGTAAATTAAGAAATAACAAAACTTTACCATATTCTAGTCCTTCAACAGATAAAAATTCTATTTATATCTTCATTTCCCAGGTACTTTATTTTCAGATCTTATATTCATAAAGAATCATTTTATTTTTCATATTACTTAATGGAAGACCCTTTGAGGCTACCTGATGGAGCTTTTTCTATGTTAAAATTTTAGCCCCTCATGATCTTGAGTGGCCATGGTACTTCTCCAGGTTTCATGGCTTTGCCTCAAGCAAGATGTACACCATCATAGGGATGTCCTCAGGTCAGGGAGATATGACTGAGTATCACTGAAAATTTCCTTGCACTGCAGGGTTGTGGATTATTTCAAATTGGGTCACCGAAACATGTTGATGGGCTCTGGAAGTGACAGACCAATCTATTGGCCACTGGTCAAGAATCAAGCCAGGAGAACAAAAGGTCAACATCTAGGACCCTATGCTGAGCAATTAAATGTGAGAGGATAAGGGGCTGCAACTCTCAGGCCAGGAATCTGTTTTCAGGAACCATATAAGTCAGGACCTGGGAAGTCAGAGACTGAAAGCTGTTGGGCATAATGTCTGGTTTTCACTCAGGAAAAATCCTGTTCTGTTCTACATAGTTTGTTGATCAATTTTTTTTTCACTAATCACACAGGCAACCTCAACTAAGTCTCATATTCGCAGAAGAAAGTTATATAATTTACTGTACTGCAGTGATTTACTTCTGAATTTATGACTGACCTTTCAGCTTTGAAAATTCTCTTTCTGTTTTTAGCACCTAGTAGATTTTCTTCTGCTGATGATAAACTCCCAGAATTCCAAGACATGGAGTCTCATAAAGGGAACTAACAATGCCCCAAGGTCTAATAATGGGGAAGCTGAGAAACAGGGGCCATTCCAAAAATGAATAAGAGGGTTTCCAAACAACAAATAGTTTCTGGAAAATTACAGAAAGACACAACTGGATCTTATACAGGGTAGTCAGAGACACATTCCACGAACATGTACAATAAAGTTCAAATATTGATATCAATGTACAGAAGCATTGTACAAAGCAATGTAGGCAAGCACTGGATATCATCAGTGGTCTTGAGTCGCCTATATCAGAAAAAATGCTGGTTATCAGTCACATCCAGACCTACTGAACCAGAATCTCTAAAATCTGCACCTATACATTAAATAAGAATGAACACTATCTGAACAGTGGTGATGCTGGGAATACATGGTGGAAGTGTCATTAGCTTATTCTGCTGTAATGGGTTTCATTTTCCTCTTACAACTAATAAGCACCTTTTGAGGAAAACCTTTGGAACTGTATTAATATCTTCTTTATACTTTCATCTAACAGCTTTATCATCTCTAGATGATTTTTGAGGAAAACTTTATTGCTGTGATTGTTACAGAGTGATGCATTTTTAACTCCATCATTCCTTACATATTTATAGGCTAGTTTCTCAGTATAAGAAAAGAACCAGCTTACCTATCTATCTCCTTCTTTCTTTCTTTCTTTCTTTCTTTCTTTCTTTCTTTCTTTCTTTCTTTCTTTCTTTCTTTCTTTCTTTCTTCCTTCCCTCCCTCCCTCTCTCCTTCCT
>NW_004955644.1:83991-91048 GCF_000276665.1 Chinchilla lanigera
TCCTTCCTTCCTTCCTTCCTTCCTTCCTTCCTTCCTTCCTTCCTTCCTTCCTTTCTTTTCTTCTACCTTCTCTTCTTCCTTCTTTTCCATCCTTCCCTACCCTCACTTATTGGGTTATGAACCCTTAGTTATTGTGGGATGAACCGGCCCACAATCTCCCAAATGAGGGGATGGTGAAGGCTTAAATAAATGAGAAAATTGAAATGATTTTAGGGCTCCAGGAGGGTCCAGCTCTCTTACAGCATTCGATATTCTCTGGGTTAAGACCCAGACTTCCCTGGACAACCTGTATTTATTAGGTTTTCAAACAAAGGCAGGGAATACTGAAGAAAATGCAGAAATCTGGGTAGGACTTGGGAAACTCTTTAAGGACTTCTCCAGGTAATACATGATGTTAATTTAGGAGAACTATGTTATCTCCAGGAAGGCCTTCACTGCACAAGTGAGATGACTGCAGCTACAGTCTCCTTTTAGTTAATTGGAGTTGGAGCCAAAAGTCCTCAGCTGTGGCCTTCTCTTGTCCTTGAGGCCTCATGGCTTCACCCACAATTACAGGCCTCAGTAGGAACAGTGACTCACAGGTAAACAACAAAGACAATTGGTTAATATTAAATCCTGCTTAAAGCTGTCACGTAGTGGTCTGCATCACTCACTTCCCCTCCTTTTCTTTCCTCACAATCCCCTTCCTTCTTTCCCCTACTCCCTGTCCCATTACTCCTCTCTCTCCTTTCCTCTTCCCACTAGTCTTCTCTCTCCCTCCCATCTCCTCCACATCCTTTCCTTTCCTCTGTTTCTCAATCTCTTTCTTTGGCATGAATAATCTTGTAAAACAATATTTTCTTTCCATTGTTATTTATTTTGATGCTCGAACATACATGTGTTTGTCGACTGGAAAACATTGTGATTCGACCTCTGAGGTGTTTGGGCCCTTTGTCAAAGATATGGTGACTGAGTGTGTTTGAAGTTGTGTCTGCATCTTTTCATCTGTTCCCCTGATCCTCAGGTCTGATTTTTGCCAGTTCCATGCTGATTTTATCACAATAGCTTTTTAGTATAATTTCAAGTCAGGGATTGTGATGCCCCCTGCCTTGCTTTTGCTGCCCAGAATTGCTTCTGCTAATCTCAGTCTCTTCTGTTTCTGAAAGAACATTAGGAAATTTTTCTCTGGTTCTATGAGATATACTATTGGTATTTTAATCAGATTACATTAAATCTGTTTAATACTGTCCTTCCATTTTCTGATATCATTTTTGATCTCCTTTTTTAGGAGACACAACTCCAAACACACTCAGTCACCTTTTCGTTGCAAAGGGGCCAAACACCTTCAAAGGAAGTAAAAGATCTATACAGTGAAAATTACAGTACTCTGAAAAAAGAGATCAAAGAACAATTCTTCCTTTGTTAGATTGATTCCTCAGTATTTCACTTTTGGATGCTACTGTGAAGGGTGCAGTTTCCCTAATTTCTTTCTCAGTAAATTTGTTGTTTGTGCACAGGAATGCTATTGATTTTTGAGTGTTGACTCTGTATCCAGCTACACTACTGAATTGAGTCATTAAATGTACAGGATTTTTGGTGGAATTTTGGGGTTCTTCTACGTAGAGCATCATTTTGACCACAAAAAAATGATAACTTCTTCTTTTCCTATCCCTATTCCTTTTATATCTCTCTTTTGTCTAACTGCTCTGGCTAATGTTTCCTGAACTGTATTGAATAGGAGTATGATAGTGAACATCTTTGCCTTGTTCCTGATTGTAGAGTGAAAGCTTTCAGCTTTTTTCCATGGAGTACGATGTTGACTGTTGTTTTGTCACAAATGCCTTTTACCAGATTAAGATAAAGAACATTTATCCTGATTTGCTGTAGGGTTTTTATCATGAACCAGTGCATGGATTTGTCAAACACTTTTTCTACATCTATCGAGATTATCATGTGATCCTTTTGTCTTTGCCCTTGTTGAGACTGAGTATTACATTTAGTGATTTGTATACATTGAGCCAGCACAGCATTGCTGGCATTAAGTCCACGTGGGCATAGTGTATAATTTTCTTGATGAACTGCTGCATTCTGTTTACTAGTATCATACTGAGGATTTTTGCATCTATATTCATTAGGGAGATTATCTTGTAGTTCTCTTTTTCAGCTGGGCCCTTCCCTGGTTTTGGTATCATAGTAGTCTTGCTTCCAGGAATGAGTTAGTGGTAATTGCTTCTTCTTCAATTTCATTAAAGAGTTTGAGGAGTATTGGCATTAAATCTTCTCTAAATTTCTTGTAGAATTTAGCAGTGAATCCATCAGGACCTGGGTTTTTCTTTGTTGGTAAGTTATTAGTTACATTTTGAACTTCGTTAACTGATATTGGATGATTTAAAATTTTTATGTCATCTTGATTCAACTTTAGTAACTCATACGTATCTAAGAATTTGTCCATTTCTCCTGTTTTCCACCTTATTAGAGTAAAGATTTGTGAAGTAGCTGTTGATGATCTGAATTTCCACAGGATCTGCAGTAATTTCACCCTTTTCATTCCTAATTGCATGAATTTGAATCTTTTCTTTCTTTTTTTCTATAAGGGTTTATCAATTTTATTTAATCTTACAAAGAAACACCTCTTTCATTCATTGATTCTTGTATTGTTTTCTTAGTCTCAATTGCATTAATTTCTGCTCTGATCTTTATAAGTTACTGCTTTGTGTGAGCTTTGGGTTTGTCTTGCTCTTCTTTTGAAGGAATTTTGAGATGCAATATTAAGTTGTTTATTTGGACTAATTTTGTTTTCCTAATGTGAGAATTCATTGTTACAAATTTCACTGTTAGGACTGCTTTCATTGCACCCCACAAGTTCAATTATATTGTATCATCATTTTTCATTAATTGTAGATATTGTTCATTTCTTCTTTAGTTTCACCTGTGACGCATTGATTGTTCAGGTGGATGTTGTTTAATTTCCATGTGTTTATGAGTTTTTGCAGTTTCATTTGACTTGGTTTCTAATTTCATTGCACTATGGTCAGATAATATGCATGGGAGAATTTCAATTTCTTTGCATTTACTTAAACATGTTCTATGAAAGAGTTTGTGGTGTGTTTTAGAGAAAGCCCCACGTGCAGCTGAAAAGAACATGAATTCTGAGGTTGGTAGGTGGAACACTCTGTAAACATTGACTAAGTCCATTTGTTCACAAGTTTGGTTCAATTCCAATATTTCTTCACTGACTTTTTTCTAGTTGATCTATTAGTGACAGTGGAGTATTAAAGCACCCATTACAATTGTGTTAGTGCCTCTGTTCTATATATTAACACTTAACATTGCTGTGATTCCTCAAAGTATTTTATGTTGTGGCTTTCAAACAAGGCATGATTATTAGAAACTATTTCAGATTTTTTTTTGAAAATCAAGCTCATCTAACAGACTATAAGCAATGGTAGTGCCTGTAGTTTAACCTACCAATCTTGATGATGAAAAGTAGCTGATGCATTGTACATATGATGCTTGAGATGGGTTTTGTAAAAGCAGAAATGGTTGCAAGGTGATTACAATAGATAAAAGTGGTATTTTAAGCCTTCAAAATAAATGGATGTAACTGTACACTGGTACAGCTCTTCACTGGTTTACTTTTTAAACATTAGTATAATCTGAATAAATTTAATATAAAATCTTGCCAAATACAATTGTGTTAGTGCTTATTTGATTTTTCATGTGCATTAATATTTGGGTGCTCCCATATTTGGTGCATATATATTTATGATTGTTATCTCTTCTTTTCCTTAAAGTTTACCCCTAAGTATGTAGTGACCTCCTTTATCTCTTTTGATCATTCTTCATTTGAATTTCAGATTGTCTGAAAACAGAATTGCTGCTCCTACTTTTTTCTGGGTTCCTGTCACATGGAGTATTGTTTTCCATTCTTTGACTTTTACTCTATTAATTTCTTTAAGATTTAAATGTATGTCTTGTATACAGCACAGTGTTGGATATTCCTTCTTAGTCCATCGTGCCAGTCTGTGTCTTTTGATTGGTGAATTCATACCATTAGCAATGATGGTTATAACTGATATATATTGACTTATCCTTGTGTTATTTTCCTGTTATTGGCTACTTCTTTTTCTTCCCTTCCCTCTGGTTAACTGTTTGCCTGGCCTGGTGGATTCTTTCTGTTGGAGCTCATAGAGTTTTTTTTAATCCGTGAATGGATGTTGGATGAATGGATGGATAGATGAATTGATGAATGGATGTTGGACTTTATCAAATGCTTTCTCTGCATCTATTGAAATAATCATGTGATCTTTCACTTCAGTTCTGTTAATATGTGTATTACATTATTGACTTGTGTATGTTGCATGATCCCTGCATCCCTGGGATGAATTCTATTTGGTAATTGTGTATAATCTTTTTGACAAATTGCTGCATTCCATTTGCCAGTATTTTATTGAAGGCTTTTGTATCTATGTTCATTAAGGGCATTTGCCTGTATTTCTCTTTTTTGGTTGGACCCTTTTCCATTTTTTGTATTAGGGAATTGCTTGCTTCCAGGAATGAGTTTGGGGTATAGCTTCCTTTCAATTTCATTAAAGAGCTTGATGAGTCATGGCATTAGATCTTCTGTAAATTTCTTGTAGAATTCAGCAGTGAATCTATCAAGTTCTGAGCTGTCATTTCTTTGGAGTTTTCAAATTGTGACTTCAATTTCATTGACTGAGATTGGTTTATTTGTAACATTCACATCTTCTTGATTCAGCTTTGGGAATTCAGATATATCTAGGAAGATTTCCATGGTTTCTGTGTTTTCCATCTTAATCAGAGCACTGTTCTCAAAATAGATACTGATCACCTGCTGTATTTCTGCAGAATCCTCTGTGATTTCACTCTTTGCACTACTAATTGCATGGATTTGAGTCTTTCCTTTCCTTTATTTGATTAGGTTGGCTAAGGGTTTGTCAAATTTAATCTTTAAAAAAAACAAGTTTTGGAGTGAGGTACTGGACCACGGGTGCCAGGAGCTGTGGCACCAGAGCTCATGTTTGGGCTTTGCCTGTGTCCCGACCACCTGGGGATCACAGACACTGGCAGCTTGTGAGCACTGTTGGTGCAGCCAAAATCTGGCCCCTCTGCATGTTCTGAACTGACTGGAGACACAGATTCGGATGAGCTGTGACCCGCTGACACAATGGTTTCCAGCCAAATGCAGCAGAGAGAGCCAGGTACTTCCCACCTACTTCCTGGGGGCAAAACAGCTTACCCAGCTGTTCTGGAGACTCACTTACCCTCTGCCATTCCAGTCTGAGTCTCCACCCTCCATGCACCTGGTGCTATCCAGAGTTCCTCACTCAGAAGACCTGTGAACTGCTCTCACCAGGGTTTGTGTTTGGTGCTCTCTGCAAGCTCAACGTGGAATGAGGTGCTAGACCAGGGGCACCGGGATCTGTGGCACCGCAGCTCATGTTTGGGCTTTGCCTATGCCCAGAACTCCTGGGGATCGAGACATGGGCAATCAGTGAGTGCTGTTGCTGCGGCCCTTATCTAACTTCTGCATGGACTGGAGACTCAATCAGGTGATCCACAAACTGTCAACCCTGCAGTTCATGTCTGGGTTTGCCTGTGTCCTGAACTGCCTGGGGACACTGGTCCAATGGTCCGGGATTGAGCCACTACTGCAACCCAATCCTGGGTCACATATGTGCCCTGAAGTACAGGGGTCACTGGGTCAGACAGACTGCCATCAGCTGAGAGCACAGTCTATGTCTGAGACCTGGGAGAACTAGATACACTCCACCATCTGCCAAAAAAACCCAGAATAAGCAGTGCATCTCAGCGGACACTAAGGGGCAAGCCTGACCACCAGAAAAACTAGGGACCCTAGCAGCCTTTGCTGAGCTGCCAGGGAAGAGGCAGACTGAGCTTTCTGCATCTGAGATCAAACATGACAAGACAAAAGACTAAAACACAATCTCAGAACTGCACCCCACTCAGAACAAGTCCAGAGGACTTTGACATAGAAGAACTTGGTGAACACACACCTGAAATTGCTGAAATAACTGCAATGGAAGTGTAGAAACAACTTCATTAGCCATAGAAGAGATCAGATCAGAAATAAACTCTCAGGCAACAAAATAAAATGACAATAATAATGAAAGAACTGCTCAGGACATCTGAAGAAGAAACACATAGGAAAACAGAAGAACATAGGCAAGAGATGGAAATGTTAAATGAAAAATATAGAAATGACTTAGAATGCATGAACCAGATTCAAAGAGACAACCAGGAAATCAAACTTCCATTGAAAGCTGCAAAAACAGCTTGAATGAAGTTGAAGATAGAATTTCAGATTTTGAAGACAGCATCACAGCTAGTGATTGTGAAAGAGAGGATGTCTTATAATCAACAAGGAACCAGAAAAAAATCAATTCCACAGGTGCAAGACGAGGCAAAGAGGAATAATGTACGACTAATAGGAGTCATTGAAAGAGCAGGAGGCAACACAAACGACATAAAAAGAATATTTGCAGAAATAATAGCACAAAATATCTCAAGCATAGAAACAGAACCTGATATACAGTAAATGAGGCCTATACAATTCCAACTAACCACAACCAAAATAAAACTACAACCAGATGTACAATAGTCAAGATCCCAGATCTCCAGCAAAATAACACACTATTAAAAGCTCCTAAAGAATAGAAACAAATTACGTATAAAGGAAATCCTATCAGAATCATGGCAGACTGCTTAACACACACTATCCAATTCAGAAAAGCTTGGAGTAAAGTATTACAGGTCCTGAGACAAACAGCTTCCAAACAAGACTGATGTGACCTGCCAAACTAGCCTTCAAATTCAATGGAGAAATAAAATATTTCCATAACAAAGAACAATTGAAGAACTTCATGAGTGTCAAACCATCGTTGCAAAGAGTACAAAAAGATATTCTAGACAGAGAAAAAAATGACCGCAATCTCCAGAACAAAAATAGAAAAGAACCATCACGAAGAGCAAGCAATTAAACAGATAAGAAAATTAGGAAACCAACAGCAAGTAAATAACATGATAATGATAAGCC
>NW_004955645.1:0-3266 GCF_000276665.1 Chinchilla lanigera
AGAGCAAGTGAAAGAATAAATCACATTAGAAGAACTGACATGCAAAAGAGAAATACAAAAGTACCAAACATTATCAACACAGTAAGCTACCAAACTTCTAGAGGAATAAAGGACAAAAAATGAACATAGAATATTTAAAGAAACCCACCTCATCTACCAACACATGTATCCACTTAAAACAAAACGATGGAAAATGGTATTCCAAACGAATGGAACCTGGAAGTTAGCAGGAATTGCTATACTTATTCAATTCATATTGAATTCATTCAATAGTGTGTTGTTCAATCTACGTGTTTTTGTATTGTTTCTACAGTTTCTCTTGCTGTCGATTTCCAGTTTCCTTTCATTGTGGCTGGGAGAGATGCAAGAAATTATTTCAATTCTTTTGGTGTTTTTAAGACATTTTTACCCAATATATGGTGTATTTAGGAAAATGTGTTGTATAATGATGAGAATTGTGTATTCTCCAGCTGGGTGTATGGAATATTTAGTAAATGTTTGTCAGTCCATATGATCTATGATGTAATTAACTCTGATGTTTCCTTGTTGAGATTTTTTGTCTAGCTGATCTATCAGTGAGAGGGGGGTATTGAATATTCTACTATTATTGTACTTGGATGTGCTTCTCCCTTTAGATCTATCAGTTTGTGGGTCATAACACTGGGTGTTCTGACATTTAGTGCGTATGTATTTGCAGTCTTCATGTGTTCTTTATCAGTTGTTCCCCTGATCAGTGTATAGTGTCCTACTTTCTCTCTTCTGACTGACTTAACCATAAAGTTTACTTTTCCAGACATAAGTACAGCAATTCCTGCTAACTTCCAGGTTCCATTTGCATGGAATATCATTTTCCATCCTTTTGTTTCAAGTGGATGCATGTCTTGGTAGATGAGTTGGGTTTCTTTAAATATTCTGTGTTCATTTTTTCTCCTTTATTCCTCTAGAAGTTTGGTGGCTTACTGTGTTGATAATGTTTGGTTCTTTTGTATTTCTTTTTTTCATGTCAGTATTTCTAATACAATTTATTCTTTTACCTGCTCTCGTGATGTGTTCACCTTTGTGTTTCTTTTGAGTTCAAGATTCCTTTCAGTATCCTCAGCAATGCTGATCTAGTGATCATCAATTCTGCTAATTCATTCTTATCTTGGAAGGTCTTATTTATCATTTGATACTGAAGGATAATCTTGCTGGAAACAATAATCTTGGCTGGCAGTTTTTTCCTTTCAGGTTGTGTTATATGAGGTATGACTGAAATACATAATAAGCGTTTATTAAAAAATTATTACAGTGGGCCAGGTAACTAGCTCAGTAGCACAAGCACCTGCCTGGCAATTGCAAGGTCCTGAGTTTGATTCACAGTACAAAAAAAAATATTACAGTGAAAGACACATTGCCATTGAGCTCCCTCAAAGTGGTTTGAGCACTGTTGAGCTGTCATTCTTTCAAATTTTGCAGTCTATCTTCATGTATGTCTTTATGAGGAGTGATGAAATATTCCCTCTTTGGGAAATGTGACGGTGTATCCTCATTCACTCTATTCTCTAGATTTGACATTATGAGGTTTCTGGCTCTTCTTGAAAGTCCAACTGACAATGAAAAGTAAACAGTATGAATCCACTGAGAACATCAGCCCAGCCATAACATTGCAAATAAAGACAATCTCAATTAGGTCTTCTAGATTTGCTTCAGAAAGAAGCAAGAATAATGGCATTGGAGTGTTTGTTGGTAGGGTGTAATTTTGAGAGTGATTCATATGTCTTTTACTGTAGTAATATTTTTCTTTTTTGGTGGGGGTTGCTCCCTTCTCTCCCCCAGTGTACTCCTCATCCAGGATTAGATGGGTTGTTATGCCTCACCACTGCCACCCTATGGGAAGGGGAAACAATCTGTAGGACCACCTTGGATTTGGTGGATGGGCTCGCTTGCATACAGGAACACATCCTGTACAGGCCACATACTCATATCAGGTGGGGAGCAGCCATCCAGGAAAGTCTTGCTTCCTTACCTGGTTTGCTTTTTTCAGACTTTTTTAGTTGTTGCCCAGCGGTTTACAATACACATTTTAATGTACTATAATTCAAGTCTATATCACTCTAGAAAGTTTCAGGTGTACTACATGTACTCCTTGATTGAGTTTTCCTAGATCTTCCCTCCTATCCCATGGGGTATTGCTGTCATGCACTTGCATTGCAATGCATTGTAATCTCTCTATTATTATAATAGATTGTGACTATTATTGGTTTAAACAGTTATATTTTATTTTATTTTATTTATTTATTTTCTATTTTTAAAAAAATAAAAGGAAGAAAACATTAACAGACAGACAACATTTTACAGAATACCAAAAGAACAGTACAGACAATACGGAGTTAAAAACAAAGTGGTAGGGAATTAACAATGCATTTTGTATTACATATTGATACCTTCAAAGTGGTTTCTCATGAAAACAGATAAGCAATGCTGATCAACCAGGGACTCATTCACAGTTTCTTTCAGCAAAGAAATACAAGACAGTACAACAGCCATGTTAACTATCCTACATATACATACATACAAAATTTCTCCTTCTTTCCCTTCTCCTTTCCCACATCCCAGTTTCCATTTACCTTTGAGTGTTTTCCTATCATTTCACACTGTTGATCATACCTCCTAGTTTAAATTAACTCTTCCAGGTTTTACACTAGTGAAACAATGCGGTGCTTGCACATGTATGTTTGATTTATTTCACTTATGAGTATGGACTCTAGTTGTGACCATTTACGTATAAAAGCTTCGAGTTTATCTTTCTTTACAGCTGAATAATATCCCATTATATAAAAGAACCACAATTATCTTATCCAATCCTCAGTGGACGGACACTTGGGTTGCTTCCACATTTTAGCAGTTACAAATTGTGCTGCTATGAGCATAGGTGCACATATATCACTGTGATATGATGTTTTTAGATTTTCTGGGAAAATACCCAGCAGGGGGATAGCTGGGTTGAATGGGACCTCTAGACCTAGTTTGCTGAGGAAACTCTAAACTGAATTCCACAGTGGTTTCACCAGTCTGCATTCCCACCAGCAGTGGAGAAGGGTTCCCATGTCTCCACAACCTCGCCAGCATTTGTTATTGGTTGATATCTTCATGCTAGCCATTCTTACGGGGGTAAGGAGGAATCTCAGTTTTGTTTTCATTTCATTTCTCGAATGACTAATGATGTTGAACATTTTCTCATATATTTATTTGCCATTTGTATCTCCTTGTCTGAGAAGTGTGTATTC
>NW_004955645.1:5797-19925 GCF_000276665.1 Chinchilla lanigera
GAGGCTTTTATTTAATTTCCAAGTGTTTATGGTGTTGTTGGAGTTCCTTCTGTCAATAATTTCCAATTTCATTGCACTGTGGTCAGATAATATGCACGGAACAATTTCAGTTCTTTTGCATTTCAGACGGTATGCTCAATGAGCTAGGATGTGGTGTATTTTAGAGAATGATCCATGTGCAGCTGAGAAAAATGTGTATTCTGATGTTCTGGGGTGGAACACTCTGTAGACATCTACTAAGTCCATTTGGTCACAGCTTTGGTTCAGATCTGTTATTTTCTTGCTGATTTTTTGTCCAGTTGACCTATGTCTTTGTGTCAGTGGGGTGTTGAGGTCCCCTGTTGCAATAGTGTTATTGATTATATGGATTTTCATGCCTGTTAAGATTTGTCTTATATAATTTGGAGCTCCGATATTTGGTGCATAGATGTTTATGATTGTTATCTCATCCTCTTGCAGTTTTCCCCTGCCTAGTATGTAGTGACCTTCTTTATCTCTTTTGATTGTTGTCCATTTGAAGTTTACATTTGCTGCAAACAGAATAGCTACCCCTGGTTTTTTCTGGGTTCCTGTTGCATGGAGGATTGTTTTCCATCCTTTGAGTTTCAGTCTGTAGATTTCCTTTTCAGTGAAGTGTGTTTCCTGTATACAGCATGTTGTTCAATTTTTTTTTTTATCCACTCTACCTGTCTGTTTCTTTTGACTGGAGAATTGAGGCCATTTACATTTATAGTTACAATCAATATGTATTGATTTATCATTGTCATGCTATTTACTTGTGCTGGTGTCCTACTTTTTCTACCTGTTTATTTGTTAGCTCTTCTTGACATTTCATTCCTACTGTTGTTTTTGAAATTGTGATCAGATTTTTCTCTGTCCAGAATATCTTTTAGTAATCTTTGTAATGCTGGCTTGGCACTCATGAATTTCTTCAATTGTTCTTTGTTGTGAAAATATTTTATTTCTCCATTGAATTTGAGGAATAGTTTGGCAGGGTACATCAGTCTTGGTTGGAAGCTCTTCTGTCTCAGGGCGTGTAATATTTCACTCCGAGCTCTTCTCGATTGGATGGTATGTGCTGAGAAGTCTGGTGTGATTCTGATGCGCTTCCCTTTATAGGCAATCTGTTTCTTTTCTCTAGCAGCTTTAAATATTCTGTTCTTTTGCTGGAGATCTGGGAACTTGACTATTATATGTCTGGGTGTAGTTTTATTTTGGTTGTGGTGGTTTGGAGTTCTAAATGCCTCATTTACCTGTATATCAGGTTCTGTTTCCACGCTTGGGAAATTTTCTTCTATGATTTCTGCCAATAATCTTTTAATGTCAGTCGTGTTGCTTCCTGCTGTTTCATTGACTCCTATCATTTGTACATTATTCCTCTTTGCCTCCTCTTGCAGCTGTTGAATTGACTTTTCCTGGATCCTTGGTGATTTTATGATATCTGTTCTTTCACGGTAGCTAGCTGCCATGCTGTCTTCAAGGTCTGAGATGCTGTCTTCAGCTTCATTCAAGTGGTTTTCGTAGCTTTCAGTGGCAGGTTTGTTTTCCCTGGAAGTCTCTTTGAATCTGGTTCAGGTGTTCTAAGTCCTTTCTATATTTTTCACTGAAGGCTTCTGACTCTTGCCTTTGTTCTTCTATTTTCTTATATATTTCTTTTTTAGACTTTTTGAGCATTTCCTTCATTATCCTTGTCATTTCACTTTTTGCCTGAGAGATTATTTCTGATCTCATCTCTTCTATGGCCTTATGCAGTTGTTTCTTTACCTCCATTGCAATCATTTCAGCTATTTCAGGCATGTGTTTACCAAGCTCTCCTATGGTGATGTGTTCTGGACTTTTTTTGATTGGGGTGGAGTTCTGGGATTGTGTTTTAGTGTTTCGTTTTGACATGTTTGCTACCGGTTGCAGAAAGCTCAGTTTCCCTCTTCAGTAGCTGCTCAGTCAAGACCACTATTGTCCCTATTTTTCCTGTTGTTCAGGTTTGCCTCTGTGTGACCTTTGAGTAGCGCTACTTCATCTCGAGTTTTCCGGCAGTTTTTGATTTGCATCTAGTTATCCCCATTCTCAGACACGGACGCTTGTGTCAGTTGATGGCCGACCGTCTGATCCAGCGTCCCCTTACAGTTCAGGGTACATGCACGTCCTGACTCAGGTTGCACTGTTGTGACAATCCCGGTCCAGTGGACCTATGTCTCCAGACAATTTAGGGTATAGGCTTAATTCAGACACAAACTGCAAGGTCTACAGTTTGTGAACCACCTGACTCTATGTCTCCAGTCAGTTCAGGACACATACAGGAACCAGATACAGCCCAGATGGGTAGCAGTCACAGACTTCCCCAGCCTTCGACTTGCTAGGGGGTCTGGGCCAAGGCATAGCACAGACTCGAACCACGTGTCCGGCAGCTCCCGGAGCACTCGCTTTCTCGATGCAGGGCACGCAAGGCTCAGAAAGTCTGCTCGCCCAGCCCCCAGCCAGAGAAGTCCCCGGGGCTTCTGAGTGAGAACCTCCTCTCTGCTGCAGGTGACTGGTCATGAGCGACTCAGTCTGTAATGTCGGCAGTGGCCTGGTTCACACACTTTGCCCTCAGGGAGTAGATGGAAAATACCTGGCTCTCTCCATGCATTTCAGCTGGGAACCATGGTGGTGTGGGCTGAGCACAGACTCGAACCCACCGGCCCAGCAGCTCCCAGAGTACTCACTCTTTTGGTGCAGGGCCCGCGGGCCTCTACTGTAGCAATTTTTTATTTACAGAATTTGTGTATCATTCAATCACATCTTGTAGATTATTCCATACCTTCCTGGTGTACTGAATTCTTGCTCAGAAATCTGCTGTTAGTAATGAGTTTGTTTTGGAATATTATCTGGAGCTTGTCTCTTACACATTTTAATATTCTTCTTTTTGTTTATATTTTTATCCATTTAATTATGTTAGATCTCACAGAATTTCTCTTCTGGTCATGACTGTTCTGGTTTCCTAATGCCTTATGTAACTCTATGTCCATATTTCTTTAAATAAGATTTTGGAAATTTTCCATTCTCTTTTCATTATATAAGTTTTCTATGTCTTTGTCAAGTAGTTCTTTTCCCATAAGAATACTATTGTGCTCAGTGTTTGATCTTTTAATGGGTTCCAATAATCCTGTATGTTCTCTGCCTTTTAAAATTTTTTATCTGAATATATTATTTCATCAGAATTTCCTTTGAACTATGATATTATATTTCCACTATAGCCTGTTGTCTTTTAAATGAATGATCATATAAGTTACTGACCTTTCCATTACACAATTTCAGTTTCATTCTTTTTCAAAATTTCTCTTATTCAATTTCTATCTCTTTTCATTTTCATCCTTCCTTCACTCAACTGTTTATATATGTTTCCTGGAATTGACTGAGCTCATTCCTTTGAATTATTTATCAGTCATCACATCTACTTTGTTATGTTGTTAATCTTTCATTATAAACTTATGAACTTTAGCAAGCACCACGTTGCATTTTTATGTGGTTTGTCTTTGAGGTTTGTGTCTCTGCTTGAATTGATATCACCTCTACTTTCATGTAAAGCTGTTCTTAGTAAGTGGCTTTCTCATCATAATGATTCATGGGGTACCCGTTTGTTTTGAAGTTTATTTTAACTCCAGTTTGACTTTATAGTGTGTTATCCCTTTGGATTCTTTTACTGTGAACAGTGAGTGTTGAGACATTTTGAACAAATCAGAGTCTGAAGAATCTCTTTTCTTAATATGTTTCAAAAGTGTAGTGTTATTTGCAAATGACATATTCTATATAGGAGACCAAAAAACACCACCAAATGTCTTCTAGATTTAATAATCAAATTCTTTAGTGTACATGGATACAAAGTCAACACTCAAACATCAATAGCATTCCTGTACACAAACAACAAACTGAGGCAGAAATTAATGAAACCACATGGTTCACAGTAGCATCCCCCTCAATATGAAATACTTGGTATTCAACCAAACAAAGTAAAAATATATACACAGACAAGAAATTACTCTGAAAAAGGAGATCAAAAAGGATATCAGAAAATGGGAAGATATCCTTTGCTCATGGAAAGGAAGTACCAACATCATGAAAATGACCATACTCCCAAATTGTTATACAGATTTAATGCAATCCCAATCAACATACCATTAGCATACCTCACAGAATTAGAGAACACATTCCTAAAATTCATTTGGAACAAGAAGAGACTTAAAATGTCCATGGCAATTCTGGATAACAAAGGCAAGGCCTAGGGAATTACAATCCCTGACTTGAAAATTTTCAAAGCTACTGTAATAAAATCAGCATGGTATTGCCAAAAAACAAAACAGACCTGAGGATCAGTAGAACAGTTTAGAAGACTCAGGTGCAATTACAAAAACATTGAGCTGCCTTATCTTTGACAAAGAAGCCAAATATGTTCACTGGAAGACAGACAGCCTCCTTATTAAATGGTGCAGGAAAAATGGTGCTAGCTTTCCACTTGCTGAAGACTAAAAATAGACCCGTGTCTATCACCATGCATTAAACTAAAATAGAAATGGATCAAAGATCTAAATATTAAAACAGAAACAGTAAATCTGCTGGAAGAGAAAATAGGTAGAAATCTTGAATGCGGGGCTGGGGATTTAGCTCAGTGGCAAAGCGCCTGCCTGGCAAGCGCAAGGTCGTGAGTTCGGTTCCTGGTACCGGAGAAAAAAACCAAAACAAAAAAACAAACAAACAAACAAAAAAACCACGAAATCTTGAATGCATAGGTGTAGGCAGAGACGTCATGAACAAAACCCATATCACACAGAAATCCTACAAAGAATCAACAACTGGGGTCTCATCCTATTCAAAAGCTTTTGCACACAAAAGAAATCATCAACAGAGTGTAAAAACAACCCACACAGTGGGGGAAAATGTTCATCCAGCTGTCCATAAGACAAAAGGCTTATATCTAGAATATATAGTTAATTTTACAAATCTGATCCCCAACTCAAATTCAAAGACCCAATCAAAAATAGGCATCTGAGATGAATACACATTTCTCAGTTAAAGAAATACAAATGGCAAATAAATATATCAAAAAATATTCAGCATCGAAAGAAACTGTCAGTGAGTCATTGGTTGATTAGCTTTGTATGTCTATATGTGTTTTCATGAGAAACTACATTGTAGATATCAATATGTAATACAATAAGCATTGTTAATTCCCTACCACTCTGTTTTTAACTCTGTAATGTCTGTACTCATCCTATGCTATTTTGTAAAATATTGTTGGTCTGTTAGTATTTTCCTCCTTTAATTTCTAAAATAAAAAAAATATTCAGCATCATTGGTCATTCATGAGATGCAAATGCTGAGATTCCATCTCACTCCAGGAAAATGGCTATCATCAAGAAATCAACCAATAACAAATTTTGGAGGGTCTCTAGGGTAAAAGGGACCTTTCTACACTGTTGAGGGAAGTGCATACTGGTGCAACAACTGTGGAAATCAGGACGGAGAAATCTCAAAAAACTAGGATTAGAGTTCCAACCTCACCCAGATATTCCCTTTTTGTGTATCTTCACAGAAGAATTGAAAACATTATACAATAGTGATAAATGTACACTCATGTTTATAGCAGTGTAATTTGTAATACTAAATATTGAAAACAACCAAAATCCCAATCAAAATGCAATGGATAAAAAAATTTTGTCTTTTTACACAGTAGAATACTATCCAGCCATAAAGAAGGATAAACTTGAGACATTTCTAGCTAAGTGGATGAAACTTAAGACCATAGTCATAAATGAAATAAATCACACTAGATGTGCAAACATGTACTGTCTTTCTCATGTGAAAAACTGAAAGACTCAATAAGTTCTAAAATGTACAATAGATATTGTGAAATGGTAATAAATTATTCAAAAGGAAAGGGGAACGAAGGTGGGGGCGAGGGGAGAAGGAAGGAAAAGAAAGGAAAAATACAAGTTAGTTAAACTGTTGGTTTCTCTGAGTTCATTGAAAATAGTGGTTCGTGTCAATATTGTTTGGTGAATTTTTTGTGCTCATATTTTGTACTCTGAGTAACTACTTTGAAGACAATAACCTGTAATGAATTAATTATTGTTAGTCTTCTATTATTTTGTTATGAAATCATGTTTTTTTGTTTCCATAAAATAAAAAAGAAAAGGGAAAATAATGCAGAATAAAAGCTTTAAAACTTAAAATTGAAATTTATAAAACAAAGTAGGCAAAATGTAGAAATAAAACTGTTATATAAGGGAGAGTAAATGAAAAGTAAAAATTGAAAAGAACCAGAGAGCAAAACACTGACACTAACAAGAAAAATGAAGTTAAAAAATATAAATTTCCTCCCTACTGAAGTCCTCAAATAATGGGATATATGTTGATGACTGCTGCCTATGACAACCATAACTTTTGTCCAGATCTTCTTAGACAGTGCACCTTATGGACAGAAAATTCTAGAATATAATAAGTTCCAATTAATTTCATTATGGTGATCCTCAAGTAACTACTAGTAGTAAGACATTGCTGTGTATTAGAGACCTAATGGCTGGACCCAAAGATGCCTACTGGGTAACTATGGGTAAAAGGAAAATGAAAGTTGGCATTTTAGATCTCATTTTTGACTCCTTTATTACATTATAAGTTTGGCTCATGTCACTGCTCAGCTCTGCACATCATCATGTTAGTCACTTAAGAATATCTGTATTACTAAGATCATTAGCCTACATTTAATTAGCTATCTCATCCCCTTTCAAGCCCAGTGACATCAAGACACAGGAATCTTCAGGTATACCCAGAAGTATTGAACACCTTAAACCTGAAATTGTCTTGCATACTAGGTAAAACTAAGCCCCACAAGTTAGCAGATCCTTCTCTCATTTTGGTATCAGGGTAATACTTGCTTCCAGGAACTTTGCTTCCATTTCTATTTCACTCAAGAATTTCAGGAGTGATGGTATTAGATTCTCTCTAAATTTCTGGTAGAACTCAGCTGTGTATTCATCAGAACCTAGGTTTTTCTTTGTTGGTAGGTTTTTAATTACATTTTCAATTTTATTACCTGATATTGCATTATTGAAAATTTTGATATCTTCCTGATTCAGTTTTGGTAGCTCATATGTATCTAGGAATCTGTCTATTTCATCTGCTTCTATTATATTAGAAGAAAGTTTCTCAATGTAGTAATTAATACTTTCTGGATATTTGCAAGATCTTTCATGATTTCACACTTTTCATTCCTAACTGCATGATTTTGAATTGTTTCTTTCCTTTTTGATAAGGTTGGCTAAGGATTTCTTAATTTTATATAATCTTTTGAAGAACCAACTTTTGTATTCATTGATTCTTTGTGTTGTCTTTTTAGTTTCAATTGCATTAATGTGTGCTCTACTCATTTTAATTTCTTCAGTCAAATGAGTTTCAAGAATCACTTGTTCTTCTTTATCTAGAAATTTGAGATCCAACATTAGGTTGTTTATTTGCACTCATTCTGTCTTCCTGATACAGGTATTCACTGCTATAAACTTCTCTCTTAGGACTGCTTTCGTTGCATGCCAAAAGTTTTGGTATGTTATATTGACATTATTATTTAGTTGTAATTACTGTTTAATTTTGTCTTTAATTTTATGTGGGTCCCATTTGTTGTTCAGTAGTGTGTTATGCAATTCTCATGTGTTTATGGACTTTTTGTGTCTTCTTTTGCTGTTGATTTCCAATTTTATTGCACCATGGTCAGATAATATGCATAGGATAATTTCACTTCTTTAGCATTTACATAAGCATGTTCTATGGGCTACTATATGGTTTATTTTGGAGAATGTCCCTAGTGTAGTGGAGAATAATGTGTACTCTGATATTTTGGAATGGGACCCAGTGTAGACGTCTATTAAGTCCATTTGTTCACAGGTTTGGTTCAGTTGTGATGTTTGTTTATTGAGCTCTTGTCTACTTGCTCTATTTGTGGTAATGTGGTGTCAAGATCCCCTATTACAATTATATTAGTGCTTATTTGATTTTTCATGTCCATTAATATTTGTTTTATATACATGGGTGCTCCTATATTTGGTGCATATATATTTGTGGTTACTATCTCTCCTTCTTGGAGTTTTCCCCTAACAAGAATGTAGTGACATTCTTTCTCTGTTTTGATCTGCCTTGGCTTGATGTTCACGTTGTCGGCAAACAGAATACCTACCTGTGCTTTTTTTCTGGGTTCCTGTCACTTGGAATACAGTTTCCTATCCTCTTACTTTCAGTCTGTAAATTTCTTTTTGTGTTATATGTGTTTCTTCTATTTTGTTGGATCTTGTTTCTTGATTAATTCTGCTTGTCTATTTCTTTTGATTGGTGAATTTAGACCATTTATTTTGGTGGTTATAACTCACATGTATGGACTTATCCTTGTCCTATTATCTGCTGTGGTTTCTTGCCTTTCTCCTCTGTTTAACTGTTTGCCCTGCCTGGTGGATTCTTCATATTGGTGTTCTTGGATTTGTGCACATTGTTATCTCTCTACAATATCTTCAGAACTTATGTAGAGCTGGTTGGTGGCTATGAATTTCTACAGTTGTTCTTTGTCATGGAAATATCTTATTTCTCCATTAATTCTCAAATACAGTTTTTCAGAGTACATCAGTTTAGTTTGGAAGCTATTTTCTTTCAAGACTTGGAATACAATAAGCCTGTGCCCTGTGCACCTTTCATTGCTCTGGGTTGACAGTGACTGTGAGAGGAGAGTAAATCTGTGCCTTGCACCCCCTCCATTCTCGGGAAAGGCAATTCTGGTGGGAAAGGTAATGGTGGTATCAGAAGGAAGAGTATAAGCCTGTAACCTGCATATCTTCCGTTGTTCTGAGTCAACACTGACAGTGGGAGGAGAGTAAATTCACATCCTGTGCTTCTTCCATTATCCAGAAAGGTGATTCCAGTGGGAAAGGTGAAGATGGTCCCAGCAGGATAAGTATACACCTGTGCCCTGCATGTCCTCCATTGCTCCAGGTTGGGAGTCCCAGTGGAAGGAGAGTAAGTCCACACTCTGTGCCCCCTCATTCTCCAGAATGGTGGTTCTGGCAGGAAGAGTAAAGGCAGTGCCAGTGGGAAAAGTATAAGCCTGCACCCTGCACATCCTCCGTTGCTCTGAGTCAACAGTGACAGAGAGAGGAGAGTAAGTTCTCATGCTGTGCCCCCTATTGCCTTGGGCCTGTGAGTAATAAGAGGAGACATCAGGAGGAACAGACTTCTCCTAGGAAAGCCTCAATATCAGTGATTAAGGCTATGAAATATTAGAAAGCTAAAAATATCAAAACATAAAAATAATAGTAGAAAATGAAAAGATGAAGAAGCAAAATACAATCCCAAACATCCAGCCCACCCAGGACAAGTCAAGAACTCAAAGAGATAGAGGAAATCAGAAGCAATAAATGGAACTGTCTGAAATGATAACAGCAGAAGTGAAAAAAACAAATGGAAGAGGTCATAGAAAAAATAATCTCAAAGGTGCAAAAAGAAATCGCTATTAAAATGAAAGATATTAAAGCAGGCACAGATAAGCAAATAGACGAGCTCTGGAAAACAATGGAAATGATAAAAGAAAAACAGAGACAAGAAATAAAATCAGTGAAACAGAAACAAACAGAAAGACAGGTGTTTAGAAACTCCATTGAAAGTATACGCAGCATACTGAATGAACAGGAGGGTAGAATATCAGAGCTAGAAGACAGGAATGCAACTAGTGACCAGAAAAAGAAAGATATCTTAAAAGTCACAAGAGACCACAAAGAATCAATCCAACAGATGCAGGATGAAGAAAAGAAGAACAACATAAGACTGATTGGAATCAGTGAGAAGGCTGGAGACAGCAGAAAAACCATTGAAAACATCTTCACAGAAATAATGGCAGAAAACTTCCCAAACATGGACAAAGAATTTAACATAAAATAAATGAAGCACACAGAACTCCAAATAGCCATGACCAAAATAAGTCCACACCAAGGCAAATAATAATCAAGATTCCAGAAATTCAGCATAAGAACAAAATTTTAAAAACAGCTAGAGAAAAGAAACCTATCACCGATAAAAGAAAGCCCATCAGAATAGTAACAGACTTCTCAACACAAACACTCAAGTCAAGGGCAGCTTGGGGTGAAGTGCTTAATTCCCTAAAGAAAAACAATCTTCAACCCAGATTGAGGTATCCAGCAAAGTTATCCTTCAAAGTTGATGGAGAAATAAGATACTTCCATGAGAAGGAGCAAGTGAAGCAATTTATTACCACAAAACCAACTCTACAGAATGCTCTGAAAGACATATTAGAAAGAGATAGTGAAGACCACATATACAGGAACACCAGTGAAAGAAGCTGCCAGGCAGGGCAAGCAGTCAAACAGAGCTGAAAGATAGGGAACAAACAATAGGGAAACAACATGGAAAAGAAAAGCCAACATATATCAGTTATAACCATCAATATAAACTGTCTCAGTTGACCAGTCAATAGAAACAGACTGACAGAATGGATCAAAAAGCAAGATCCAACAGTATGCTGCATCAAACACATTAGACCTCCCAAATCCATAAACTAAAAGTCAAAAGATGGAAAACAATTCTCCATGCCACAGAAACCCAGAAAAAAGCAGGGCTAGCTGTTCTATTTGCAAACAGTGCAAACTATAAGCCAAAACTGATCAAAAGTGACAAAAAGGGTCACTACATATTAGTTAAGGGAAAACTCCAAGAAGAAATAACACATCAGGAAAACAGTATGAGCTCGAATAAACAATCTAATGTTGAACCATAAACTTCTACAAAAAGAAGAAAATATTAAACTCAAAGCGCATAGGAACAAGGAAATCACAAAGATAAGAGCAGAAATCAATGCAATAGAGACTAAGAAACCAACACAAATAATCAATGATTCATAAAGTTTGTTCTTCAAGTGAATAAACAAAATTAATAAACCATTAACAACCTCATCAAAAAGAGGAAAGAAGAAACAAATTCAAACCATTAAGAATGAAAATGGGGAAATCATAATTGATCCCACAGAAATCCAGGAGATCATCAACACCTACTGTGAGAACCTATATTCTAAGAATATGGGAAAAACAGAAGAAATGGATAGGATCCTAGACACAATCAAAACTAAGTCAAGAAGATACAAAAATTCTGAATAACCCAATAGCAGCCAATGAAATTGAAGATGTAATTAAAAATTTACCAAGGAAGAAAAGCCTAGGACCTGATGGATTCACTGTGGAATTCTACAAAAAATTTAGAGAAGAACCAAAACCACTAATGCTGAAACTCTTTAAAGAAATTGAGGGGCTGGGGATTTAGCTCAGCGGCAAAAGCGCCTGCCTCGCAAGCGCAAGGTCGTGAGTTCGGTTCCCGGTACTGGAGAAAAACCAAAACCAAAAAAAAAAAAAAAGAAAAAAGAAATTGAAGAGGAAGCAGTACTTCCAAAATCATTCCAAGAAGCAAGTATCACCCTGATCCCAAAAGCAGAAAAAACCCAACCGAGAAAGAAAACTACAGGCCAATCTTCCTAATGAACATAGATACAAAAATCTTTAATGAGATAATGGCTAAGAGAATGCAGCAAATCATCAAGAATATTATATATCACAACCAAGTAGGATTCATACCAGGGATGCAGGAATGGTTCAACACATGAAAATCCATAAACATAGTAGATCATGTTAACAGAACCAAAGACAAAAACCACATGATCATCTCAATAGATACAGAAAAGGCTATAGACAAAGTCCAACACTTATGCTAATAGGAACCCTACAGAAAATTGGAATACATGGTCTTTATCTCAATCTTATAAAAGTCATCTATGATGAACCAATAGTGAATATAATATTAAATGGTCAAAAAATAAAAGCTTTCACTCTAAAATCAGGGAGAAGACAAGGATGCCCATTATCACCACTCCTATTCAGTATAGTTCTGTAAAGATTAGCCTGATCAATTAGACAAGAATAAGAAATAAAATGGATAAGAATAGGACAGGAAGAAGTTAAATTGTCATTAAGAAAACATGATACTCTACGTAGAAGATCTCAAAAACGACCAAAAGACTTCTAGAGTTAACATACAAATTCAGCATTGTTACAGGATACAAAGCTGATATTCAAAAGCCAATAACATTCCTATACATAAGCAACAAACTCACAGAGAGAGAAATTAGGGAAAACATATGTTTCATGATATCATCCAAAAAAAATGAAATACCTAGGTATTAATCTAACAAAGGATGTAAAAAATCTGTACAGTGAAATTTACAATACCCTTAAAAAGGAGATTGAGGAGGACATAAGAAAATGGAAAGATATACTTTGTTCTTGGAGAGGAAGAATCAACACAGTGAGAATGGACATACTCCCAAAACTTCTATACAGATTTAATGCAATCCCAATGAAAATACCATTAACATTGCTCAAATACCTAAAGAAAGCATTCCTGAAATTCATTTGGAACCAGAAAAGACATAGAATAGCAAAGCAATTTAGGACAACAAAGGTAAGTCAGGGGACATCACAATACCAGACCTGAAATTATACTACAAAGCTACAATAATAAAATCAGCATGGCTTTGGCCAAAACAAAAAAACAGACCTAAGGATCAATGTAACAGATTAGAAGATGCGGACACAACTACAAACACACTCAGCCACTTTATCTTTGGCAAAGGAGCCAAACATGTATACTGGAAGAAAGATAGTCCCCTTAGTAAATGGTGATGGAAAAACTGACTTTCCACATGATGAAGACTAAACATAAAACCATAAACTAAAGTCAAAATGGATAAGGGATCTAAATATTAAAATAGAAAAAGTAAATCCACTGTAAGAGAAATTAGGTAGAAATATCAAAGACATAGGTATGGTCAGAGACTTCATGAACAAAATCCAAACTGCAAGGGAAATAGTAGAAAGAATCATCAAATGGGATCTCACCTTACTAAAAAGTTTTTGTAGAACGAAAGAAATCACCATCAAAGTGAAAAGACAACCCAGAGAGTGGGAAAAAATTATAGGCAGTTGTCCCACAGAAAAAGAATTTATATACAGAACATATAAAGTATTGACAAAAATCATACCCCTAAATTCAGAGACCTGATCCAAAAGTGGACATCACAGATGAATAGGCACTTCTCAGATGAAGAAATACAAATGGCAAATACATACATGAAAAAATGTTCAACATCTTTAGTCATTGAAGAGATGCAAATTAAAACAACACTGCTTTTCCATCCCACCCTAGAAAGAATGTCTATCACCCCAAAATCATCAGATAACAAATGTTGGAGGGACTGTGAAGAAAAAAGGGAACCCTTTTCCACTGTTGGAGGGAGTGTGGACTGGTACAACTGCTGTGGAAATCAGTGTGGGGATTACTCAAAAAAACTGGGATTGGAGATCCCATTTGCCCCAGCTATTTCCCTTTTGGATATCTTCCCAGAAGAATTAAAATCATCATACCACAGTGATATATGTGCAACGATGTTTATAGCAGTACAATTTGTAATAGATAAATCTTGGAAACAACCAAGATGTCCATCAACCCAAGAATGGTTAAAAAGATGTGGGATACTACCCAGTCATATAAAAGGATAAATTGGAGTCTTTTATAGGTAAATGGATGCAACTTGCGGACATATTCATAAGTGAAATAAATCAGACCCATATATGTAGACATTGTATTGTCTCACTAGTGTTAAAGAATGAACAAGTAAATAAGATCCAAACTACAACATAGATATTGTGAATTGGGAATAAACTGTTCCAAAGGAAAGACAAACTATGATAGGGAAAGGGGAAATGAAAAAAGGAAAAAATATATGTATATACAAGATAACTCAGATTGTTACACACCTCATTTCTCTTAGTTCATTAATAAGGAAGTTTTAGTGAGTTCTCTAGGAGCGGCAGGGCTCCTGGGTCCGAGAGTGGGCCAGACTCATACCACCGCGATTCCCAGCCAAAAAGCGTGCACAGAGCCAGGTAGGCCCCACCCAATCCCGGAGGCCAGAACGCGAGAACAAAGACCCTGCTGACATTGCAGACTGAGTTTCTAGGCGCAGGGATGCCCAGGGGACAGGCGGGGCGAGCAAGCCCTC
>NW_004955645.1:32307-33604 GCF_000276665.1 Chinchilla lanigera
GCCCTGGTGTGTGGTTGTTGCTTAGCTGTGTGCTGCCGCCCTGAGAGGCAGCTCTTTGCCATGTGCCACTGTGCCTTATAATCTGCCAGGTACAGGTTGAAAACTCCACAAACTGTAAGCGAAATAAACTTTTCCTTCCTTAATTTTGGGCGTCAGATATTTTGTCCCAGCAGCAAGAGAAAAGTAACCGAGACACCATTAAAGAGAATAAAAATAATTATTAGATAAAACATTTGAGATAATACAGTGTTTCATTAGAAAAGATGGTAAGAACTCACCATGGTTGTTCCAATGCATACTGTGGGCTTCAAATCAGTTGCTCAGATTACCAGATATAAGCATGAAAAATTGGTCAGAACATAACAAACTTTATGTTATGCATTATGTTATGCATTAACTACTCCTTTCAAGATACTATCAGATATCAGCGGTACAGTTTTCCCAGCTATTCAAATATATGGATAATTGGATTTCTATATGCCTCACTTACTGTATGTCAAAGTCTTTTTCCGTGCTTGGAAAGTTTCTCATCATAACATTTGTGAACAGATTTTTTGTTATTTGTGCTGCCTCCTGCTGTTTCATTGACTCCAGTCAAACTTATGTTATTCTTGGCATCATCTTGCAGCTGTTGGATTTTTTTTTAATGCTCTCCTGTTATTCTTTAAATGATTTTTCTTTTTGTGACAACTAACAACAATTCTGTCTGAAATTATGTCTTTACTTGTATTCATGTAACTTTGCAAACTTTTAATGGAAATTTTAATTTCCTGGGTATCTGTTTAAACAGGTTTCATGAATTCCATTTCTTTTCTATTTGGGCCCTCATAGTTTCCATCATTCTTCCATGCTTCTCTATTTTTTATGTATGTTTACTCTAGACATCCTACACAAGTCTTTCATTATGGTCATCATGTCCTTTTTTTAACCTGGGAGGTTATTTCTGATCTGATTCCTTCTGTAGTGTCATACAGCTCTTTTTGAACTTCTGCTAACATTTAAGAAATTTCAGATGATTGGCTTCCATTTCCTTCTAACTTGTTTCCCTTGGACTTGTAATGGGTGGGCTGGAGGTCCAAGGTTGGGTTTTGTTTCTGTGTCTTGACATTTTCTATTTATTTATTTATTTATTTATTTTCTGTGTTGTTGTTTGTACACTTCTTATATAAAGTACCTTTGTCACTCATATTGCACCTTTCCTAGGAAATGTGTGATCTTCAGAGGTGTCTTCTATGTTATCTTTTTGGTTTCTGTGTTGTCACAAGAACCTACCTTCCTAAGTTATTTTTTTTTATTT
>NW_004955645.1:37354-45549 GCF_000276665.1 Chinchilla lanigera
TTTGATTGTTGTCCACTTGAAGTTTACATGGTCTGCAAACAGAATAGCTACTCCTGCTTTATCTGGGTTCCTGTTGCATGGAGGATTGTTTTTCATCCTTTGATCTTTAGTCTGTGGATTTCCTTTTCAGTAAATGTGTTTCCTGTATACAGCATATTGTTGGATTTTGTTTTTTAATCCACTCTGCCAGTCTGTTTCTTTTGACTGGAGAATTGAGCCCATTTACATTTACAGTTATAACCGATATGTATTGATTTATCATTGTCACATTATTTACTTGCATTTGTGTCCTACTTTTTCTACCTGTTTACTTGCTTGCTCTGGTTGATATTTCATTCCTACTGTTGTTCTTGAAATTGTGATCAGATTTTTCTCTGTCTAGAATATCTTTTAGTACCCTTTGTAATGCTGTCTTGGCACTCATGAAGTTCTTCAATTGTTCTTTGTCGTGAAAATATTTTATTTCTCCATTGAATTTGAGGGATACTTTGGCAGGGTACATCAATCTTGATTGGAAGCCATTCTGCCTTAGGACCTGTAATACTTTGCTCCAAGTTCTTCTCGGTTGGATGGTTTGTGCTGAGAAGTCTGGTGTGATTCTGATGGGCTTTCCTTTATAGGTAATGTGTTTCTTTTCTCTAGCAGCTTTTAATATTTTGTTCTTTTGCTGAAGATCTGGGAACTTGACTATTCTATGTGTGGGTGCAGTTTTATTTAGTTTGTGGTTGTTGGGAGTTCTCTATGCCTCATTTACCTGTATATCAGGTTCTGTTTCCATGCTTCGGAAATTTTATGCTGTTATTTCTGCAAATATTCTTTTTATATCAGTTGTGTTGCCTCCTGCTGTTTCATTGACTCCTATAAGTCGTACATTAATCCTCTTTGCTTCATCTTGCAGCTGTTGAATTGACTTTTCCTGGATCCCTGTTGATTTTATGAGATCCTTTCTTTCACGGTCGCTAGCTGCCATGCTGTCTTCAAACTCTGAGATTCTATCTTCATCTTCATTCAAGCAGTTTTAGTAGCTTTCAATGGCAGCTTTGTTTTCTTGGAATGTCTTTGAATCTGGTTTATGCGTTCTAAGTCCTTTCTATATTTTTAATTGAATGCTTCTGTCCCTTGTCTTTGTTCTTCTATTTTCTTATAGATTTCTTCTTCAGACTTTTTGAGCAGTTCCTTCATTAGTATTGTCATTTCAGTTTTTGCTTGAGAGATTATGTCTGATCTCATCTTTTCTATGGCCTTATGGAATTGTTTCTTTACTTCCATTGCAATCATTTCAGCTTTAGCAGGCATGTCTGATAGGCTTTCCATGCCTATGTCAATGTCTCCTGAACTTGTTCTGAGTGGAGTGGAGTTCTAAGATTGTATTTTAGTCCTTTGTTTTGTCCTGTTTGCTCCTGGATGCAGAAAGCTTCATTTCCCACTTCAGTAGCTGCACAGCAAAGGCCACTAGTGTCCTTAGTTTTCGTGTTTGTCAGATTTCCCCCTGAGTGACCTCTGAGAAGCACTACTTAGTCTCAGATTTTCTGGCAGTTTTAGATTTGTATCTAGTTATTCCTGTTCTCAGACATGGGCATTGGTGTCAGCTGATGGCCAACCATCTGATCCAGTGTCCCTTTGCAGTTCAGGGTGCATGCATGGCCCAGACTCCGGTTGCACTGGTGTGACTATCCTAGACTAGTGGCCCTATGTCCCCAGGCAGTTCAGGGTACAGGGATAATTCAGACACAAACTGCAGGGTCTACAGTTTGTGAACCACCTGATTCTGTGTCTCCAGTCAGTTCAGGACACATACAAGAACCAGATGCAGGCTGGATGGGGAGCAGTCACAGAGTGCTCATGCCTTTTACCTGCTAGGGGGTCTAGGTGGAAGTAAAGCCCGGACTCAAACCACAGGACCAGCAGCTCTCAGAGCACTCACTCACTTGGCTCAGGGTACGTGGGCACAGGGAGAGGCTACACACCCCTCCTCCAGCCAGAGAAGTCCCTATGGCTTCTGAGTGAGGGCCTCTTCTCTGCTGTGGGTGCAGGGAGGGGAGACACTCAATCTGTAATGGTGGCGGGTTCATGGGTTGTCCACTCTGCCTTCAGGAAATAGATGAGAAATACCTGGCTCTCTCCTCAAGTTTCAGCTGGGAGCCGTGGTGGTGTGAGCAAAGCATGGACTCGAACTGCAGGACCAGCAGCTCCCGGAGCACTTGCTCACTCTGTGCAGAGCACGAGGTCATTGTGTTTTGCAATAAACATCGGATCCAGAGCTGCACAGATAGGAAGGCACAGGGCTGCGGTCAGGAATAGGCTCTGTGAGCTGACAGCCTGTGAACCCACTGGCTTCCCAAAGCTCCTTCCCAATTTATTAAGGATGAGATGTTGCTATCATTTTGGCTCAGCTCCCTGTCCTTTGGTACTGGTTTATTGTGAGGATTATGATCCCAGACAGTCACAGTATTGTTATAGAAGGGAGAATAACTGATTACAACAAGAGTGACAACTTAGCTAATTTATTACAATTATCAATATCAATAGCATTACCTACAGCCTAGAAACTGACAAAGGGTGGTAACTCTTGATTTGGTATCATTAACTATAGGGGCAAAATCTACAGTTATATAACAAAATTCAACATAAATCTGGAACTTGTATACAGTGAATTTACCCCTAGTAGAATGATTTTAATCTGTAGTGGGGAAATTTAAAATGTATAGGAGACAAAACAGAGAGAGATGGAGAGAACTATAGTCAAAGCTGGGCTGGAGGACAAAAGATAATCATGCAAGATTTGGGAAGCTGGAGAAGAGAGCAAGAAAGAAAGAATGGAGGAGAAAGCAAAACGTTACTGAAGCAAATCAGAAAGATTAGAGACAATGTTCACTCAGATGCAGACATCCCAAGATATCCCAAAATCAAGAGAGATGGTTGAGGAGAGAGAAAGAAGATGAATGAAGCAAAAATATATGTATGAACCTAAAAAGGAAAAGAAAAAAAAAGTAACCAATCAACCAAACAAGCAAACAAACCCAACCAGACAACAAAAGAGAAGCAATACACACAAAGAAAAAAAAATTCCTCTGATGTCCACTGTTCTGTGGTGGTGACTAAATCAGGGTCCCACCAATTCTGCAATAGGATTAGTGCTAGATTGAATATAGGACTGATCTCATCCTCTGAATGTGGGGACTGTGGCTAGTCTTAGGCAGCAGCTTTTGGGATGGCCCACTTGCTACTTCTTACCCTTTTTGTCTCTGCCATTGTTCTCCTAGTTGCTGTTACACCCTTAGAGAAAGCCCAAGCCTGCTCCTAGTCCCATGTAAATTTGGCCCCTCCCAGACCTTGTAGAGCCTGCTCTGTTCCACACCACTGGCTCCTGTAATGCTCTGCTCTTCTTGTCCCATGCTGGTGGTTGCAAGTCCGTCTTATGCTGATTGTTACAAGCTGCAGGGAGTGCTGACTTCCTGGCCCAATTATGCTTGCACCATTTGTCACAGGGTAGGAGAGTGTTTGTTTTCCACCCCATTGTCCCTGCACTGCATGTCACAGTTTGGAGGGATTTGTTGACTTCATGGCCCAAGGGTGCTTGTGTTGCTGCTCACTGATCACAGGGCAGGAAAGTGTCTGGGCTGCTGAGGGATAGTCCTAGTCCTTCTCTTCTGCCAGTTGTAAAACAGGAAGAGTTGTTTTCCTACTGGCAATCCTCAATGCCATGGCCATTCCCTAACACCGTCATTGCTAGAGGTTCCAGTTAGTGGCTATGGTGCTCAACAGAGAAAGAAAAAAGAAAAAAAGAAATAAAAAAACTGGTGGACCATCAGGAAGGGAGCAGTTTGGCACCACTGTGTGTGCCAGAGAAATTTATTGCCAGGCTGCAGTGTCTTCTGTTTGTACAAAATCGAAAGAGGTGAGGGTCCTTATATTCTAGGTCTATCCTATGTGAATTGAGTTTGCTACACCTTTGCCCGCTCTCCATTGTTTTTGGGGAGTGGGGAGAGTGGGGAACTTCCTGGGAATGGTGGTTCCTGTGGTGGGAAATCTGCAGGCAACCCTGTGAGCTGGTTTATCGTTTTATAAAGTCTTATGACTGTATTTTGTTTGATCTATAAGTCTCTTATTTCAGATTAATTTTGGTATCAGGGTGTATGTCCTTCCCTTTCTTCCAGTCACCTGTGTTTTTAGTTGATTTCCTCTGAGAAACTGCAATGTGAGTTCTCCTGTATTCGGCCATCTTATTAACATTTTAAGATACAATTTCCATTCCTTAATATATTTCAAATATAAGAACTTTCAGGATTTTTTTTGCAAAGAATAACTTAAAGTCTTAATTATATTTGTCTGGTATCTTGGTACTCATGGGTAAATTAAACATAAGTGGAATAAATGTAGTTAAATATTTATAATAGAATATCTGAGGCACCAGTTACTTAATATAAATTCATGTAGGCTTGGATTTGAAAAATGTATTAACAGTTAATATATTTGTGTCTATTAAATATATTTTCATAAATTGTAGGCATACATAAAAACACTTAGGGTTGTTCTTGGATCTTCATTAAATATAAGGGAACAAAGGATTAAAATTGTAGTGTGTAGCTCTTTATGCAAAGAAGAAAAGGAGAAATGTTCTCTCAGCGGTGCCCTTGAACCCACAATACCATTCAAAGACATTCTTTACATGGGTGGAAACTAGTTGCCTGAACCTATTTGCTTCAATTTTCTCTAAGACTGTTGAACCCTCTAGTTTTTCCTAGGGAACTACTGTCCATCTCACTTCTCCAAACTTATCTTTCTCTCCTATTACTTTCATATAGAAACAAAAACAATCAATCAAACAAATGAAAAGAAAAATTGAACAGATTTCAGTTGTGTCTTGGAGACACATTGGATAAATTCAATTTTAAACTACCCTTGGAACTTCTTTAAACAATTTTGGTAGGGACAAAATGGTCCACTGCATATTTTGGTATGTAAATTTTTTGAGACAGGGATTCACTATGTAGTTCAAGCAGGCTTTGAATTCACTAGGTAGCCCAGACTAGCTTCAAACTCGCAGTGATCCTCCTGTCTCTGCCTCATGAGTGCTGGGATTACAGGTGTGAACCATCACACCCAGATGGCACATACATTTTAATATCATTGAGCTGATGGTACCATTTTATGGGCACTGAGGTTAGTAAGTATATATTTTAGATTCCTTGCAGCACCTCCATTTTGTCATTACCAAACTAAATGAAAAGTATAGATTTGTTCAGGACCTAAGACTTATAAATGAGGCTATAATCCTTTTACATGCCATAGTCCTTAACACATGGACTCTCTAAACCAAAATTTCAAAAGAAGCTGCCTGGTACTGAGTGCAAGCATTAAAAGAGGCTTTCTTTTGCCCTTGCCTTTTAATGCACACTACTTGTTTGCCTTTGAATAGACTGACCCTTCTACCAAAGAATCCACTCAACTGAGTAGGACTGTACTTCCCCAGGGATTCAGGGACATCTCCCATTATTTTGAAAATATTCTGGCTTATGAACTATGGGAGCTACACTTGCCTCAAACTTCCTTCTCCAATATGAAACTGTCTATAATACAGGGGAAGCTTTGAAAACCTTCCAGATATCCCCAGATTCCTTGGTAAATGTTCTGCTTAATAACCTACCAGCCATATATTATCTGTCTCTGAGCTGATCAAGCAGGAACATATGCAGTTATTAGTAACACATGCTCTGCCTATGTGAATAATTCATAGAGGGTTGAGGTAAGTGAAGTAATCAAAAGTCTATGATCAGGCCTCCAGGCTACACCAGTACAATCAGTGTTCACACCTAATCACAATCTGGAATTAGGAAAAGATGCCTTACATAGTTATACTTGGTTTCTCTTCCTCTTATGGCAGTTTGTTACTGGTTTACTGTTTATTTATGGTCCAAGCCTAATTAAATTTTTGCTAAATTTATTACTCAGGGTTCCAAAAATTTCAAGTAAAGCTAATAATTGTCCACAGGGACCATCTCCTCCTGGTTCACAAGTCTTCACTTCCTACCTTTCCCCCTTTATATCAGATGGCAAAAGAGTTTTTTTTTTTTTTTTAACCCCCAGGATATGTAGAGTCCTCGCCTATATATCAGAGTTAAGAAGTTAAGGAAGATAGAGAGTTCTCTACCCTTTGTCTGTTTAAGATTAATAATGAAATGTCTCAAGTGGGAAGTGTAACAGAGACCACTATAGAGGTAAATATGTGGGTACATTAATATCCTTCAAAAGTATGGCATTTATTCTTCCCTATTCTGCACCCCTCAAGTGCGGCTGGCTCTCCCAAGAGCTCTAAGAACCAGTCCTGTGATATCAGTTGACCAGATGACAATTTGCCAGGATTACCCATGCTGCTAGTTATGCAAACCCCAACAGTTACTTTGTTCCCATTTTCTATAAATTTCAAAGACTTGATCAAACCGCAAAGACAGTCCTAATCCACTCATCTTCTCTACATTTTTTTCTTTTTTCCAGCACACAGGATTTTGCAATCTGATTCATTTTTTTGCTGTGTTTACAATAAAAACTAATTACACAAGGTTGGGTGAAAGTTTGATTACTAGATGGATTCTAGCTCAAATCTGAATGCAAATGCAATAATTATGATGATGATAAATGTGTTCAAATTCAGAACTTTTGTGAGAATTATTTCAAATGTATATTTAAGTAAGAAACAAGACAGAATGAGACATTTTTGGGTATAGGGATAGTTTTGGTAAGGAAGGTTAAAGGAAAGGAAAGCTCTTTTTGGAAGAGAAAGGATTTAGTCCTAATTGACTGGATTGTTCCAAGGAGGGTGGAGGTAGGGACAGAAGGGAGGGAAAAAACAGAGAGAGAGGGAAAAGAGAGAGAATATATTTAAACATGACAGAAAAAAGTTTTATAAATGGATGAATTCTATATAATATTTTTTTATGTTGAAAACAGTAGGGTTTCCTTAAACTATTTATCTCAGTAATACTTTACAGAATCTGGCCTAGGAAACAAAAGGTATGTTTTAAATGATACTTCTTTCAGAGTTTTAATCACTTTGGAGAAATTGTGAGGAAAGAATACAGTAACCCCCTTCTCAGTAGATAGATCACATCATTTTTTAAAAATTTTATTTTAAGGAGAAAAATAAAACAAAATTTCAAAACAATAGGAGAGTAACAATGATTAATACATTGAGTATGGTTGCCTGTAAATTAGTTATTCAGAGAACAAGATATAGGCATTTAATTGTTCAAACAATATTAACACAAACATTTTTTCAATGAATTACAAGACATGAGTAGTATAACTATCTTAACTTATATATATATATTCTTTTTGCTTTTCCCTTCCTTCATTCCCCCATCCCAGTTTTTCTTTCTTTTTTAACAGCTTCTTCCTATTTGACAATATCTATTGTATATTTTGAATCTTATTCACTATTTCAACTTCTCACACTAGGGAGACAATACAGTGTTTACACACATGAGTCTGATTTGTTTCCATTATGAGTATAGTCTTGAGTTGCATTCATTTACTTATAAAAGTCTCCAGTTTAACCTTATTTATGGCTGAGTAGTATTTTATTGTATAAGAAGACCATAAGTTTTTATCCATTCCTCCACTGATTGGCATTTGGGTCATTTCCAAGATTTAGCTATTACAAATTGTGACGCTATATACATGGGTGCACATATACTGCTGTGGTATGATGTTTTACATTCTTCTAAGAAGATGCACAACAAGGGAATCACTAGGTCAGATGGGATCACTGACACAAGTTTTGTGAGGAATTTCCACTTTGATTTCCACAGTGGTTGTACCAGTCTAAACTTTCACCAACATTATAGAAGGGTTTTTTTTTTTTTCCCACAGTCCTTCCAGCATTTGTCATTGATTGATTTCTTGACAATAGCCATTCTTTCCAGGGTGAGATGGAATTTCAGTGTAATTTAATTTGCACCTCTTGAATGACCACTGAACTTAAACACTTTTTCATATGTATATTTGCTGTTTGTTTTTCTTCATCAGAGAAGTGTGTATTCATTACAGATGTCATTTGGATTGGGTCTTTAAATTTCGGAGGTCTAATTTGTTTTTGAGTTCTTTATATGTTATCAATAGTAATCCTTTAACTGAGGAACAACTGGCAAACATTTTTTTCCCACATTGTGGGTTGTCTTTTCACTTTTTTTTTTTTT
>NW_004955645.1:51834-53530 GCF_000276665.1 Chinchilla lanigera
CTCCAACTCACAACAATCCTCCTGCCTCAGCCTCTCAAGTACTGGGATTACAGGCATGTGCCACCATGCCTGGCTAACGTTTCTATTTTAATAGTTAGATCTCTGATTCATTTAAATTTTAGTTTAGTGCATGGTAAATGATTTGGGTCCAATTTGAATCTTCAGCATGTGCAGCATCAATTTTTCCAGCACCATTTATTAAAGTGGCTATTTTTCTTCCAGTGAAAGTGGTTGGCACCTTTGTCAAAGATAAAGTGGCTGAGAATGTCTGGAGTTGTTTATGTATCTTCTAATGTGTTCTATTGACTCTTGGGGTTTGTTTGTTTTTTACCAGTACCATGCTGTTTTTATGAAAACAGCTTTATAATTTCAGTTTAGGGATTGTGATTTCCCCTGCCTTGACTTTGTTGCCCAGAATTGCCATTGCTATTCTAGGTCTCTTCTGTTTACAAATGAATCTTAGGTTTGTTTTCTCTAATTCTGTGAGATATGCTGCTGGAATTTTGATTGGAATTGTATTAAATCTATATAACACTTTTGGAAGTTTGGCCAGATTCACTATATTTGTTTTTCCTACCCAAGATCAAAGGATATATTTCCATTTTCTGATATCCTTTTCAATGTCTTTTTTGTGTTCTGTAGTTTTCAATGTAGAAGTCTCTTACCATAAGTTTTTATCCATTCCTCCACTGATTGGCATTTGGGTCATTTCCAAGATTTACCTATTACAAATTGTGACGCTATATACATGGGTGCACATATACTGCTGTGGAAGTTTATTAGATTGATTAGATTGATTCCTAGGTATTTGTACTTTTTGGATTATATTGTGAAAGGTGTTGTTTCTCTAATGTCTCTCCCATCAAGTTTATTTTTTGTGTACAGGAATGGTTTTGATTTTTGAGTGTTGAGTTTTTATACAGCTACACTATTGAATTTGCTAATTGAATCTAGCAGTCCTTTAGTGGAGTTTTAGGAGGCTTCTACATAGAGTATCATGTCATGCACAAATAATGATAATTGAATTTCTTCTTTTCCTATCATTATTCCTTTTATTTTTTCATCTTGTCTAATTTCTCTGGGTAAAGTTTCCAGGACTATGTTGAATAAGGGTGGAAATAGTGCACATCCTTGTCTTATTCCTGATTTTAGAGTGAAAGCTTTCAGTTTTTATCCGTTTAACATGATGCTGACTGTTGATTTGTCACAGATGGTTTTTATCAGATTGGGATAAAGACTATCTATTCCTATTTTCTGTAGAGTTTTTATCATGAATGAGTGTCAGACTTTGTCAAAAACTTTTTCTGCATCTATTGAGATGATCATATGCTTTTTGTCCTTGGATGTATTGTGTATTACATTTATTGATTTACATATGTTGAACCATTCCCCCATCCCTGGGATGAATCTAACTTGGGCTTGGTGTATAATCTTCTTGATGATTTGATGCATTCTTCTTCCCAGAATCTTACTGAGGGCTTTTGCATCTATGTTCAATAGGGAGTTTGGCTTGTAGTTCTCGTTTTTAGTTGGGTCCTTGTCTGGTTTTGGTATCAGGGTAATGCTTGCTTTCAGGAATGAATTTGGGAATATTGATTCCCTTTTAATTTCATTAAAGAGTTTGAGAAGTGATGGTATTAAGTCTACTTTAAATGTCTTGTTGAATTCAGCAGCGAATCCATTAGGTCTTGGGATT
>NW_004955645.1:54595-69217 GCF_000276665.1 Chinchilla lanigera
TTTCTCCACAGCCTCGCCAGTATTTGCTATTGGTTGATTTCTTGATGATAGCCATTCTTACTGGGATGAGATGAAATCTCAATGTTGTTTTAATTTGCATTTCTCAAATGACTAATGATGTTGAACATTTTCTCATGTATTTACTTGCCATTTGTATTTCTTTATCTGAGAAGTGTGTGTTCATCTAAGATGTCCATTTTTGAATTGGGTCTTTGAATTGGGGAGGGCTGAAAAGTTTTAATTCTTTATATGTTCTAGATTGAAGTCCTTTGTCCAAGGCACAATCAGCTAAAATTTTTTCCCAATTGGTAGGTTTTCTTTTTAGTCTGCTGGTGATTTCTTTTGATGTGCAAAAACTTTTTAGTAAAATGAGATCTCAGTGGTTGATTCTTTGAAGTATTTCCTGTGTGGTTTGGTTTTTGTTCATGAACTCTCTGCCTACCCCCTATGTCTTCAAGATTTTTACTTACTTGCTCTTTCAATAGATTCAGTGTTTCTGTTTTAATATTGAGATTTGTGAGCCATTTTGACTTGAGTTTAGTTCCTGGTGATAGACATGGTTGTATTTTCAGTCTTTGGCTTGTGGGAAGCCAGTTTTTCCAGCACCATTTATTAAAGAGGCTATCTTTCTTCTAGTGAAATTGTTTGGTCCCTTTCTCAATGATTAGGTGGCTGAATGTGTTTGTGGTTGTGGCTGTTTCTTCCAGTCTGTTCCATTGATCCTCAGGTCTGTTTTTTAGCCAGTACCAGGTTGAATTTATTACAGTAGTTTTGTAGTATAATTTCAGGTCAGGGATTGTGATTCCACCTGACTTGTGCTGGTTAACCAGGATTGCTATTGCTATTCTGGGTCTCTTCTGGTTCCAGATGAATTTTAGGAATGCTTTCCCCACATTTGTGAGGTATGCTGATGGTAGTTTAATGGGAATTGCATTGAATCTGTACAACAATTTTGGTAGTATTACCATTTTCGCATTGTTTTTTCTTCGTATCCATGAGCAAGGAATATTTTTCCATTTATTGAAATCCTCTTTGATCTCTTTTTTCAGAGTACTGTGGTTTTTATTAAATAGATCTTTTACTTCTTTTGTTAGATTGATTCCTATATATTTCACTTTTTGGATGCTATGGCAAAAGATATAATTTCCTTAATTTCTCTCTCAGTGTGTTTGTTGTTTGTGTATAAGAATGCTATTGATTTTTGAGTGTTGATGTTGTATCCAGCTACAGTACTGAATTTGTTGATTAATTCAAGGAGTTTTCTGGTGAAGTTTTTGGGGTCTTCACTGTAGAGTATCACGTCATCTACAAATAAGGATAATTTCACTTTTTCCTTTCTTATCCTTATTCCTTTTATTTCTCTCTCTTCTCTTACGGCACTGGCTAATGCTTCCAGAACTATGTTGGATAGGAGTGGTGATAATGGACATCTTTGTCTTGTTCCTGATTTTAAAGTGAAAGCTTTTAGTTTCTGTTCATTTAGTATGATGTTGGCTGTTGGTTTATCATAGATGGCTTGGATCAGATTGAGGTAAAGACTACCTATTCCTATTTTCTGTAGAGTTTTTTTTATCATGAATGAGTGTTGGACCTTGTCAAAAACTTTTTCTGCATCTATTGAGATAATCATGTGGCTTTTGTCTTTGGCTGTATTTATATGGTGTATAACATTTATTGATTTGTGTATATTGGACCATCCCTGCATTCCTGGAATGAATCCTATTGGGTCATGGTGAATGGTTTTCTTGATTTACTGCATTCTATTTGCTAGTATTTTATTGAGTATTTTTGAATCTATGTTTATTATGGAGATTGGTCTGTAGTTCTCTTTTTTGGTTGGGTCTTTCTCTGGTTTTGGTACCCGTATAATACTTGCCTCCAGAGATGAGTTAGGGAGAATCACTTCCTTTCCAATTTCATTGAAGAGTTTGAGGAGTATTGGCATTAAATCCTCTCTGAATTTCTTGTACAATTGTGCTGTGAATCAATCAGGGCCTGGGCTTTTCTTTGCTCCTAAGTTTTTAATCATATTTTCAATCTTATTAATTGATATTGGGTTGTTCAGGATTTTTATATCTTCTTGATTCAACTTTGGTAATTTGTATATATCGTGGAATCTGTCCATTTCTTCTGAGTTTTCTATCCTGTGGGAGTAAAGATTTTCAAAGTAGGTATTAATGATCTTTTGAATTTCCATAGGATCTGCAGTGATTTCATCCTTTTCATTCTTATTGCATGAATTAATTTTTTTCCTTTTATTTTTTGATAAGGTTGGCTAGGGGTTTATCAATTTTAATTTATTCTTTCAAATAACCAACTCTTTGATTCATTTATTTTTTGTAGTGTTTTCTTTATCTCAATTTCATTAATTTCTTCCCTGGTATTTATAATCTCCTTCCTTGTTTGGGCTTTGGGCTTGACTTGTTCTTTTTCTAAAAGTTTGTGGTGCAGCATTAGGCTATTTATTTGCTGTCTTTCTGCTTTCCTGATGTGTGAGTTCAGTGCTATAAATTTCCCTCTGAGGACTGCTTTCATTGCATCCCATTGATTCTGGTAAGTTGTGTTTACATTTTCATTTGTTTGCAGGTATTTTTAAATTTTTTCTGTGACCCATTGGTTGTTCTGGAGGTTGCTATTCAATTTCCTAGTGTTTCTGGAGTTTTTGTGGTTCCTTTTGTCATTAATTTCAAATTTCATTGTACTATGGTCAGATAATATGCATGGGATAATTTCAATTCTTTTGCATTTAGTTGGGTATCTCTATGGCTTGTAATGTGGTCTATTTTAGAGAAAGTCCCATGTGCAGGTGAGAAGAATGTGTATTCTGATGTTGTGGTGTGGAAGACTCTGTATACATCTACTAAAGTCATTTGTCCACAGATTTGGTTCAGATCTGTTATTTCTTTGCTGATTTTCTGTCTATTTGACCTATCTCTTAATGTCAAAGGGGTATTTAAGTCACCTATTACAATAGTGTTATTAGTTATTTGGTTTTTCATGTCTGTTAAGATTTCTCTTATGTAGTTTGGTTCTCCCATATTTGGTGCATACATGTTTATGGGTGCTCTTTCCTCCTCTTGCAGTTTTCCCCTAACAAGTATGTAGTGACCTTCTTTATCTGTTTTGATTATTTTTGGTTTGAAGTTTACATTGTCTGCAAACAGAATAACTATCCCTGCTTTTTTCTGAGTTCCTGTTGCATGGAGGATTGTTTTCCATCCCTTGACTTTCAGTCTATGGATTTCCTTCTGAGTAAAATGTGTTTCATGTATACAGCATATCATTGGATTTTGTTTCTTAATACACTCTGTTGGTCTGTTTCTTTTGACTGGCGAATTGAGGCCATCTACATTAATGGGTATAACTGATATGTGTTGGCTTATCTTTGTCATGTTATTTACTTGCTGTTGGTTTCCTACTTTTTTATCTGTTTAATTAATGACTCTGCTTGAGAGTTTCTTTTTATTGTTGTTCTTGAAATTGTGGTCATTTTTGTCTCTGTCTAGAATATCTTTTAGTGCTCTTTGTAAGGTTGGTTTGGCACTCCTGAAGTTCTTCAGTTGTTCTTTGTTGTGAAAATATTTCATTTCTCTATTAAATTTGAAGGATCGTTTTGCAGGTTACATCAATCTTGGTTGGATGCTCTTTTGTTTCAGGATGTGTAATACTTTGCTCCAAGCTCTTCTTGATTGAATTGTTTGTTTTGAGAAACATGCTGTCATTCCTATGGGTTTTCCTTTTTAGGTGATGTGTTTCTTTTCTCTAAGAGCTTTAATATTCTGTTCTTTTGCTTGATACCTAGGATCTTGATTATTATATGTCTGGGTGCAATTTTATTTTGGTTATAACTATTTGGAGTCCTATATGCCTCACTTACCTATACATAAGATTCTTTTCCCATGCTTGGGAAATTTTCTGCTATTACTTCTGAAAATACTGTTTTTATGTCCTTTATGTTGCCTCCTGCTCTTTCATTGACTCCTATTAGTCTTACATTATTTCTCTTTACCTCATCTTGAAGCTGTTGAACTAATATTTCCGGATTCCTTGTTAATTTTAAGAGATCCTTTCTTTCATGATCATTAGCTGCCATGCTGTCTTCAGGATCTGAAATCCTCTCTTCAGCTTCATTCAAACGGTTTTGCCAGCTTTCAATGGAAGTTTTGATTTCCTGGATATCTCTATGAATCTGCTTCATGCATTGTAGTTCATTCCTATATTGTTCATTTAATGTTTCCATCAGTTTTCTATGCTCTTCTATTTTTATATATGTCTTTTTCAGATGTGCTGAGCAATTCTTTCATTACTGTTGTCACTTCATTTTCTACCTTAGACATTATTCCTGATCTGATTTCTTCTATAGCCTGATGGAGTTTTTTTCTTTACTTCCATTGCAATAATTGCAGCAATTTCAGGTTTGTGAAAACCAAGTTTTTCTATGTTGATGTCTCCTAGACTTGTTCTGAGTGGGTTGGAGTTCTAAGAGTGCATTTTGGTCCTTTGTCTTGTCATTTTTTATGCCAGAGGCAGAGCACCCCATCTCCCTTTTCCCTGGCAACTCAGCAAAGGTTGCTAGCATCTTTAGTTTTCCTGGTGGTCAGACTTGCCCCTCAGTCGCTGCTGAGACTGGCTGCTCAGTCTGTGGTCACCAGGCAGTTGGTAGAGTGTACCTAGTTCTCCTGGGTCTCAAATGTAAACTGGGATGTTGGCAAATCACAGACAGTGTAGGGCACGTGTAGGACCCAGATGCTGGCTGCACTTGTGGCATGATCATGGACCACTTGGTCCTGTGCTACCAGGCAGGGTGCAAATGCAATCTGCAGTGTTAGCAGTTCATGGGCCATCTGAGCCAGTGTTTCATGGCTGCTCAGGGCACATAGAGGGGTGAGATGCAGACTGTAATGGTGGCAGGATCACTGGTGACCTGCTCTACTCCTAATTACATGGATTTGAGTATTTTCTTTCCTTTTATGGGAAGAGTGGCTAAGAATGTATTGATTTTATTTAATCTTTCAAAGAATAAACTCTTCAATTAATTGATTCTTCATATTGTTTTCTTAGTATCCAGTGCATTATTTTTTGCTTTAATCTTTATAATATCTTCTCCCATATGAGTTTTGTGCTTGGCCTGGTCTTCTTTTTCTAGAAGTTTGAGGTTCAACATTAAGTTATTCATCTGCACTTTCTCTGTTTTCCTGAAATGGGTATTCATTGCTATAAATTTCTCTCTTAGAATTGCTTTGATAATGTCCCGTAAGTTCCAATAGTTATATTGTCATTATTATTTAATTTTAGAAACTGTCTAATTTCTTCTATGATTTCATCTGCGATGCAGTGATTGTTCCAGAGGGTGTTATTTAATTTCTATGTGTTTATGAAGTTCTTATGGTTTCTTTTGCCACTGATTTCCAGTTTCATTGCACTATGGTATAATAATATGTCAGGTATAATTTCAATTCCTTTGTATTTAATTAAGCAAGTTCTATGAGGTAGTATGTGGTCTATTTTTAGAGAATGTTCCATGGGCAGCTGAGAAGAATGCGTACTCTGATCTTGTTGGTGGGCACTCTGTAGACATCTACTAAGTCCATTTGTTAAAAAGTTTAGTTCAGTTCTAATATTTCATTGTTAATTTTTTGTCTATTTGGTGTGTTTTTGTTACAGTTCGGTATTGAGAACCTCCATTACAATTGTCTTAGTACTTATTTAATTTTTCATGTCTATTAATATCTGTTTTGTATAGGTGAGTGCACTGGTATTTGTTGCATATATATTTATGATTGTTATCTCTTCCTCTTTGTTCCCTTTACAAGTATATAGTGACCTACTTTATCTCTTAGTTTATCTTGGCTTTAAATTCATTTTTTTTTTTTTGGTCTTTTTGAGACAGGGTCTTGCTATGGAGTTCTGACAGGGCTTGAGCTCACTTTGTAGCCCAGGATGCTCTCGAACTCTCAACAATCCTCCTGCCTCAGTCTTCCTAGTTCGGGTATTACAGGCATGTGCCACCATAGCCAGTGAATTGAAATTCACTTTGTCTGCAAATAGAATAGCTACCCCTACTTTTTTCTGTGTTCTTGTCACATGGAGTATTGTTTTCTATCCTTAATTTTCAGTCTATGAATTTCTTTTTGAATTAAATGTTTCTTGTATGCAACATATTGTTGGATCTTGCCTCTTGACCCATTCTACCAGTCTGTGTCTTTTGATTGGTGAATTGAGACCATTAACACTGATGATTCTAACTGATATGTATTGATTTATTCTTGTCATGCTATTTTCCTCTTGTTGCCTCCCCTTTTTTCCTTCATCTGTAAGATTTTTTGCATTTCCTGGTAGATTCTTTCTATTGGGGTTCATGAAGTTATAGTCCTTTTTCTCTCCTTCTAGAATACCCTTCAAAACATTTTGGAGTGCTGGCTTGGTGGTCATAAATTTCCTTAGGTGTTCTTTGTCATGGAATTATCTTATTTCTCCATCAGTTTTCATAGTTGTTTTTTTTTGTTTTTTTTTTTTTGTTTTTTTTTTTGGTTTTTCTCTGGTACCAGGAACTGAACTCACAACCTTGCGCTTGCCAGGCAGGTGCTTTTGCTGCTGAGCTAAATCCCCAGCCCCAGTTTTCATAGTTTTGTGGCATACATAAATGTGCAGTGGAAGTTGTTTTCCTTTAGAGATTGAAATACTTCACTCCAAGCTTTCCTTGATTTGAGGGTTTGTTCTGAGAAGTTAGCTGTGATTCTGATGGGGTTTTCTTTATAGGTGATTTATTTCTTTTCCCTAACAGCTTTCAATATTTTATTTTAGTTTTTATTTCTGGAATGTTGACTATGGTACCCCTGGCTGTAGTTTTTTTTTTTTTTCATCATGGCTATTTGGAGTTATATATGCCTCATTTGCTGCATGTCAAATTCTTTTTCCCTACCAGGGAACTTTTCTGGCATGAGATCTATGAACAGATTTTTATATCATTTGTTCTCTCTTCTGCTTTTTCATTAACTCCAATAAACTTTAAGTTATTCTTCTTTGCCTTCTCTAGAAGCTGCTGAATTGTTTTCACATGGGCCCTTGCTATTTTTAAGATTTCTTTCTTTTCATGATCATTAACTGCAAGCAAATGTTCTATATCTGAGATCCTATCTACACATTGGCTTAATCTGCTGTTGATACTTTCAATGGAATTTTTATTCTTCTGGATATCTGCTTGAATCTGAATTATGGATTCCATTTCTTTCCTATGAGCATTTGTGGCTTCCATTATTTCTTTAAACTCCTCTGTTTTTTGTCTGTATCTGCTTTAGAGTCACTAAGTATGGTTTTCATTGTGGACACCATCTCTGCAGTTATTTGAGAAATTACTTCTGATTTGATTTTTTTCTAGGGCCTCATTCAATTGCTCTGTTGTTACCATTTCAGAAAGGCCGGGTGGGGGGCTTTTGGATTGTCCCACGTCATTGCCCCCCGGGTTTTCCTTTGGTGAACTGGATGTCTGGGGTTGCATCTTGTTTAAGTGTCTTCTCATTTTCTTTTCTTTTTTTTTTAAACTTGAGCAAGAATTTATTTCTTCAAGTTACTTAAAGGATTAGAACTAATATATACTAAAACATTTATGGCAACATTAAAGTGTCAACATAAAAATGATACCTGTGGTTACAATTACCATATGCAAATCGCTGCAAAGACAAAAATACATACAATGAAGTTAGATGAGGTGGAGTAACACAGTAAGTGAACATGAAAGGATTGCACTTACAAGTGATGGAGGCATAGCTGGGATATAAGGGAGACTATTCTAATGTTAATCTCTGCATGTCGTGCTAGCAAACTGTAGAGAATATTATTCAACATACATACACAGTAAGACTACAGTTTTCAAATATTCACCTTTTGTTTCTGACACATCACACTTTGGTATTAATGTAAAAGCACTGAAATGTGTAGTTATCAGACAAAGTTTATGTTCATGGGATAAAAATATCACCATTGGCCTTAAGTATATTTTCATCATGATCCATCAACTGTATGAACAATGGGGTAATGAAATTAAATGAACCTGTTTGAAGGAGTTACTACCTGAAAAAAGTCATTAGAAATATAGGAACAATGATTACCAGAGAGCTTTACCTGAGCTGCCACCTTTTAAATGCAATGTATACTAGACTATTAAATGCATATACTAGTAGCACATGTGATGGAAAAATATTAATTCAAAAATGATACATTTCTCTTTAGAAAACTTGGTTTGGGATTACATCTGAATCATTTATTACCAGTGAAAAGGAACAGCTGCTAAGAACCAGCCCAAGAGGAATTGGGCTGCATGTTTGCTAGATCTCTCTTTGAAATCTGATAATGCACAATTTGAAGCTAATTCTGAATACCTTGCCATTTTATCGCTTCTAATTCTCAGAAAAGTAAAAAACTCTTTTTAAAAAGTAGCCTTAACTTGAATAATATAATCTAACAGTGAATACTGCAATAGAAAGCTATTTCAATAGTTTTAAAAGAATTTAAGTTTTATGTAGCTTATTACTTTTACTCATCTCACCAAAACAAAACTTTTGAAACAGAAATCTTGGGAATTTTACATGATTGTTATAGTTTTTCATTTTCTGTCATGGTTTTAACTAAGCATGTAGAAAAAAAGACATCTTTAAAAACTGTATTTGTAGGGCTGGGGATTTAGCTCAGCAGCACAGCGCCTGCCTGGCAAGTGCAAGGTCATGAGTTTGATTCCCGGTACCGGAAGAAAAACCAAACTGAAAACTGTATTTGCTTCTCTTTTATTTACTCCTAGAACTATTTTTGATGTTTTACTTTAAATGAATTTTGATAAAAGATGTCTTTTAAGTCTATATCACCTCTTCTAACTTTTAGCTTCACAATAAGAGCTAGCTAGGGTTGTTGAATGACTCCATGTGGTAAAATCCCTTATCAATAAGGCTGAAATTAAATGAATAAGGCAGAGAAGAGGCACAAACACAAATGATTTTGTACTTTGCTTCCTGCTTCTACTCAAATGTTGATTATGCTATGTACTGACTGATTCAAGCTAAAAAAGGATTAAAAATTTAGATTTTAATAAAACATAGAAGGCATGAAGTTCTATAGTTTTCTAATAGTGCTTCAGCACTGTGCCTTCATGAGAGATGAGGTCAAGATACCAAAGACACCGGTAATTGACAGTCAAATAACAACAGCAACACATGGAACATATGTTGGATCTCTTTTTTCCTTAATTCTAAAGTGGGAAACTGCATCAGTAGCAGTGAATTAGTTTTGGTCACAAAGAGGCTGTTTTCTAATGTGCTAGCACTACCTTAAACCACATTTTTCTGGATGCTAAAGATTTAAAGAGTAATAAATCCACTAACTTTACTATTTTTTATGTAAATCAGATTTTTTTCTCTACATACCTAAATTACAATGTACATGCATCAAAACACATTACTCTAAAACATGCTCTATGAAAGTAACTGTAGATAAAACAAGTTTTTTTTTTCCTTTAGGGCAAAAATACACACAGTAAGTGCTCGAATACATATTTCCTAAGTGAATTTTTGCACCATAACCATATAACCATTTAATATACTTAAAGTGCTCTAAGGCTGGGGGCACTGCTCGCTGTCCCATATTTTCTATGGGTTTCAGCATGCAAATTCACTTACATGGGGTCATTTCTTCACTGAACATTTTCATACCATGAGTTCACATTTTATAACTGTCCCCAGCATGTACAAACATCACCCCACACCATTCTTCACAAGACTATTTCTTATGAGGAAGGTTACAGTGAAACACCAGTACAATAACATGACTACTTATTTTGAGAAAATGAAAATTTAATGAGTATAAAGTTCCTGAGGGACATATACACAGCAAGACAAGTCCAGTCCTGATTTAACCAGCCTTTGATGACCAACATGGACAGCGGTGATGCCATTATCTTGTAGTGTGAGTTTGGGTTTTTCTACCTCTACTTGACCTCTCTGTGCCTTATTTCCTCATCCACTTCTAATTCTGTCATTTTACCAATGTAATGTTGGTTTTGCCTAAAGCAGGAAACTGGATCTATCAGAATAAAGCACCTACCATCTCACAAAGATCATATATGTGAAAGAATCAGGAAAGTTTTAGGAACTATGCAAATGTAAGAAAGAATACGAATGATGAAATATAACAGGAAGTCTAATCTGAGCAATATTTGAAGAGTACAAAGTAGCGTATTTCAACTACAAATGCCTATCAATATTTCTTAGCCTTTTTTTCTTTAATAATCTAGAAACTACTTTAAGTCTGCCTATTTTCTGAAACTAAAACTATATGAGAAAAATCTTTTTCCTCTGAATTCACTTGATGGTGGTAGTCAGTCACTAATGATGTATGAGTTTCTTTTACTCAGCATCTATCATTTGTCCATATCACATGTGATAGGGGGTAGCATAAATGCATTAGAAGTCTGGTGCACCTCTCCCCTGAAGAAAACGAGTGGAAGGAAGAGGTTTAGATAATGGGCAGACATGAGACTGCCATCTTCCTCTGGTGGCGGGGGTAGTACACACCTGTGGTCCTGGCCACTGAGGTGGCTGGGCAGGGAGTCTGCTTGAGCCCAGGAGTTCAAGGTCAGCCGAGGCAACACAGTGAGAACTTGTCTCAAAGAAAAACAAAAAGCAAACCTACCCTAAGAAAAAATAAAAAACCCTACCTCATACTTAGGTATAAGGATATTTGCTAGCTGTGATATTTATATCAATATGTGTATTTGGGGGCTTCTGTTTTTTGTTTTGGTGAATGCTGTCCTCTAAGTTTGCTACAAATACCTAATTAAAAAAGAAAAAATTAAACCTTGGCATTCTTAAAAGTATATTCAATTAAAATACATTTTAGGCTAATGACATATGGGTATAAAGTGCTTTTCAACTAAATCTTCTGAAGTCTTAACATGGGTCAATGATGTTTATATATGTATACATGTATACATATGTATATGCATGTATAAGAAAAATATTAATTTAAACCTTTAAATAGAGCAATTTTTTAAATGCTTAGGATAGAGTCTGTGACTGCTCTTTGAGTGGCCTGGGTTTGGCTCCTGTGCACTCCCTGAACTGACTAAGAAGCAGAACCAGGCAGGCTACGATCCGCTCCCACCACCACGGTTCCCAGCTGGTCACCTTTGCAGTCAGGGCATGGCTCAGTGGGCTTCTTAGGGCAGTTCCTGCTGAGGTGGCCTGGCTTTTTTAACAGTGGTAGCCGATGAACGTAGTCGTTGTGTTCTTCTTTGGGCCCTGAGAATCAGACTTAGGGTCTGTTTCTCTTAGTGCTGCAGCAAAAGCAGCTGCTTTTTCTTGGTTGGTCTCTTTGTTTTCTCTCCTTGGCCTCCTCCTTGTTGTGGCTATAAAATACTGAGGAGGCAATTCTTACTAACATCTCAAGTGAACCATCTGGTGGCAAAAGCCATTCTTTGTAGCTTTTTCTCTCCAGCCTCCCAGCACATAGGAACCCCATAACCACTTAGTGTTCTCTTCCTCTGTATCATTGTTTTCATTGTTTTTTTTTCCCCTAAAAAAAAAACCTAAGCAGCATTTTGAGATGATATCATCTACATGCTAGATAGGATATGTCAGTGAATACCAATATCCAGAAAAAAAAAAATCACCATAGTTAGGACTAGGACTTACTATTCCCTTTTCAAAACTGGTGCAACTCACCTCAGTGTTCAACAACGGAGGTTTTGAGATCAAAATCAAAGAGGATAAAAGAGCTAAGAAGACAGCTAATATGAGTCACCCAATCTGCCATTCAGGAAGTTTTGGAGGAGGACAGAGAGAAAGATCTAGCCAGAATGCATTCTGAAAAAAGGAGAGTCATCACAGGGGGAAATGTTCTAAATATTTCAAAGGTATACCATAGACATGTGCTCAGTAAGGTCTTGCAGATGACACAACTGGTACAGAAAAAGAACTGAAAGATCCAAGGGGTCCCTTACAAGACTCCAAATATAACACATATGAAGGCTGCATTGATCTTAACAACAACAACAAAACTAGTTTTGCCAGAGTAGGGGCTATCTATTTGGTTTGAACACCCAGCAAGGAAGTAGTGAAGGCAAATATGGTAATATGGGTATAAAAGAAAAGTCATACAAAGACAATTAAAAGGACAAGAAAATGGTCTTTTTAATAGAACTCTAGATGTGGCCAGGCATTCTGGGAACTCAAGAGTAAACACAAGGGCTGGGGATTTAGCTCAGTGGCATAGCACCTGCTGGGCAAATATGAGGTCCTGAGTTCGATTCCCAGTTAAAAAAAAAAACACTAAACATTTTCCCTTCTCATATACCATTTTATTACCTGATCAAAACACTGGCAAAACTAGATTGGCCAATACTCTCATTCCCTCAAGACTGAAGAATGTGCCAGGGATATAACTCTGTGGCACAGCCCCTGCCTGGCAAGTGCAAAGTCCTGAGTTCAGTTCTCAGTACCAAAACAAAGATTGAAGAATAAACTAAGACAAGTTTAGATTTTTAGCAAGGACCTAGTAACAGGGCCTGAAGATGTACGATGAGTAAATAAAAGTAGGATGAATCTTCACTACTATGTCTTATTTTCTGTCTCCTGTATTACTTTAAAAATTTGAGTCAGAATTCTGCTCAACTCTATTTATAAGCTTGTTTCTCACTTAAAAAGTGTCTGTTACAAGACATATTAATTTTACATTTACTTAGCCTATCTCATGTCCCTTAAGACTGAGGATACCATGAAGAGGCTTACAGGGACATTCAGCTACACCTAGAAGACTCCATTACCTTAAATCCTGGATTTCAGGAAAAGTAGAGCCTTGTGGACCACCCCTGATTAGATCACTCCCTCATAAGCAAGAGAAGTGATGCAGTAACAGGAACTGAGGCTGCCCACACTGCTTAGTTGAATAATCACCTCATAGGATCCAAATTGCTTCTCAATACATAAAAACTCCTGAAGACCTAGGAAACCAAGGCTGAGACAGTGATCAGCTGAACCCAGCCCACTACAACACCCCACAGAACTGGTCCCCACTCTTGCATTGGCATTGGTGAAGAATATATATAATTTTACATATTAAAATATTTATATATTTATATATAATTGTATATTTTACGTTATATATATATATTACATATATATATAATTTTTTTCTTCATCCAGTCAACACTTGATGGGCACTTAGGCTGGTTTCCATGTCTTGGCTACTATAAATTGTGGTGTAAGAAACACAGGTATGAATGTATCTCTGTAGTGAGCTGATTTTAATTCTTTCAGGTATATATTGAGGAATGATAGAACTAGATCAAATGGCAGCTCTATTTTAAGTTTATAAAGAACCTCCATGGTTATTTCTGTAGCAGCTATAGTAATCTACATTATTGCTACCAGTAAAGAAAGGTTCATGTTTCCTTGCTAGCACTTGTTGTTTCTATTCTTGATTGCTGTTCTGACTAGGGTGAAATGGAATGTCAATGTAGTTTTCACTTGAATTTCCTTAATGACTAAAGATGTTGAACACTTTTTCATGTATTTATTGGCCATTTGCACTTCTACTTTTAAAAAGTGTTGTTCAATGTATTTGCCTCTTTATTGAGGGGACTTTTTGATTTTTTCTGTGAAGATTTAGAGTTTATTTATATATTCTAGATATTGTTTGTCAGAAGAGTAACTGAAAAGATATTCTCCTATTCTTTAACCTGTCTGTTCACTGTATCAGATATTTCCCTAGCACTGCAGAAACTTAAATTTGATGCACTTTCATTTGTTAATTCTTGTTTTCATTCCTATGTTTTTGGAATCCTGTTCAGGTAGTTGTTTTCTATGACTATGGCTTCAAGTCTTACCTTTATATTTTCTTCTACCAGTTCCAAGTTTTCATGTCATATAGTTAGGTCATTGATCCGTTTTGAACTGATGTTTTTACAGGATGAGAAATAGGTACCTAGTTTCAGTGTTCTTTCAAATGGATATCCAATATTCCCTGCACCATTTTTCAAGAGTTTGTCTTATCTTCCAGTGTATAGTTTTGGCTCCTCTGTCCACATCAGATGGTTGAGTTTGTTTCTGTGTCTGCTATGCTGCTTCATTCACCTATGTGCTTATTTTTGTATGAATACCATGCTTGTTTTTGTTCTATGCCTTTGCAGTGTAATTTGAAATCATGCATTCAGATGACTTTATCCTTGCTCATTTTGCTTATTTTGTTTTGGTTATTCTAAGTTGTTTGATTATTCTGTCAATGGTAATATCAATGGTATTTTGATGGGGATCTAATTAAATCTGTAGGTAGCTATCAGTTATATGGTTATTTTACCAAAATTTAGTCTGCCAACTCATGAACATGAAATCTTTCAATACTCTACTGTCTTCTTCAATTTCTTACTTGTTTTTTTTTTCTTTTAAAAATAAAAGGAGGAAAACATTAACAGACAGACAACTTTTGACAAAATAGCAAAGGAACAGCACAGACAGTATGGAGTTACAAACAGAGTGGTAGGGAGTTAACAATGCTTGTAGTATTACATATTGATATATTCAAAGTGGTTTCTCATGGAAACAGATATAGACATACAAAGCTGATCAACCAAGGACTCAT
>NW_004955645.1:80751-89542 GCF_000276665.1 Chinchilla lanigera
AGTTGTTTCTTTACCTCCATTGCAATCATTTCATCTATTTCAGGCATGTGATTACCAAGTTCTCCTATGTTGATGTCTCCTGGACTTGTTCTGTTTGGGGTGAAGTTCTGGGATTGTGTTTTAGTCTTTCGTTTTGACATATTTGCTATTGGTTGCAGTTAGCTCAGTTACCCTCTTCAGTAGCTGCACAGCCAAGGCCACTAGTGTTCCTATTTTTTGTGCTGTTCAGGTTTGCCTCTGGGTGACCTCTGAGTAGCGCTACTTAACCCCGGGTTTTCAGGCAGTTTTTGATTTGTATCTAGTTATGCCCGTTCTCAGAGGTGGGCAATTGTGTCAGTTGATGGCCGACCTTCTGATCCAGCATCCCCTTTCAGTTCAGTGCACGTGCACAACCTGACTCAGGGTGCACTGGTGCGATAGTCCCACTCCAGTGGACCTATGTCTCCAGGCAGTTTAGGGTATAGGCATAATTCAGACACACACTGCAGGGTCTACAGTTTGTGAACCACCTGACTCTATGTCTCCACTCAGTTCAGGACTCATACAGGAACCAGATTCAGCCCAGATGGGTAGCAGTCACAGACTTCCCCAGCCTTCGACTCGCTGGAGCGTCTGGGCAAAGGCAAAGCACAGACTCGAATCCATGGGCCCTGTAGCTCCCGGAGTACCTGCTCTCTTTGGGCAGGGCGCGTTGTGCTCGGAGAGTCTGCTCACCTGGCTCAGAGAGCCTGCTTGCCCAGCCCCCAGCCGGAGAAGTCCCCTGGGCCTCTCAGTCCGGATCTCCTCTCTGCCGCCACAGCGACTCAGTCTGTAATGTTGGCGGGGTCCTTGTTTGCCCGTTCTGCCCTCAGGGATTAGATGGGAAGTACCTGGCTCTCTCTGCGCGTTTCAGCTCTCAATCATGGTGGTGTGCGTCCAGCACAGACTCAAACCCACGAGCCCTGCCACTCCTGGAGTACTCGCTGTCTTGGAGCAAGGCTCACGGGGCTCCTCAATTTCCTACTTGTTCTGAAATTATTATTGTGGCTTTCTTTTGTCTCCTTGGCTAGAGTTATCCTTAGATATTTTTAAAGCTATTTTGAATTAAAATTGATTTTGTGGGGCTAGGGATGTATCTCAGTGGGTGCAGTGCTTACCTGGTAAGCATGAGGCCCTGAGTTTGATTCTTGCTACAAATAAATAAGTAAATAAATAAATTTTGTAATTGTTTCTAAGTTACAGTATTATTGGTGCACACTAAAATTATTGATTTTGAGTATTGATTTCATGTCCCACTATTTTGCTGTATAAATTTTTCAGCTCTAAATGCCTTTGGTGGAATCTTTACAGTCTTTTAAATATAAGGCCATATTGTCTGTAAAAGGATTCTTCTTTTCCTATTTGTGTCACTTTTATTTTGATCTCTTGTTTAGTTATTTTAGATAAAATTACAAGAACTACAAAAGAATCCTTTTATATTTGTGAGAATGTAAATTCATAAAACCACTATGGAAATAAGTAGGGAGACTCCTGAGCAAGCTAAAAATAGAGAATACACTTGACCCAGTTATTCTTCTCTTCTAGGTATTTTTAAAAGAGTCAAAGCTATCATATTACAGTGATATATGTGTACAGCAGCACAATTCCCAATAAATAAACCATGGAAACAGCCTACTGGTTCATCAACTGATAGTCTCTTTCTTTACTCATTGCTTGATTATCCATAAAAAAGAAAAATTGGAGGCATTTCTATAAAAATGGATGGATCTTGAGACTATAATGCTAAAGGAAATAAATCAGATACAGAAGGTTAAATATTATATAGTTTCTTTAATGTGAGAAGCTCAGAATATAAAAGGAAAATAAAAGAGAGACGATAGTAAACAGAGAGGTAGATTCTGTGCAGTCAGCAAAGTTGTCAGGGGAAAGTAGGAGGGGGAGGGCAGGAGGCAGGGTGATTAAATATGATGAAGAGATGATGTGCATATTTATCAGTCCCCTAAGATAAATATTACTATATATCATAAAAAAGTATCAATAAAATATTTAAAAATTTAAAAAAATATATTGAATAGAAGTGGTGAGAATGAATACCCATGCTCTGTTCTTGATGTTAGGCGAATTGAATTCACTAACAAAAACAAAATTTTGCTGAAAGCTTCTGTTAGTAAACCAGATAGATCCCAAACAAAAGTATTCTCGAAGTGAGGCACCATTATATTTATAGCTTAAAATAACTAACTTAGTCACTTTCTCATTGATAGGACAAAAAATATTCAACACTTACAGCTCAAAAGAGAAGAGATTTCTTTTGAATTGTTTTCAGTCCATGGTCATCCAGCTCCAAGGCAGGAAGAGATTGGTGGAAGGATCTGGTGGGGGAAAGCTCTTCATGTTATGGTGGCCAAGAAGTCAAGAAAAAGGCAGGAGCCAAGGATGAGTATACACTTTCCAGGTAATGCACCCAGTGATCCACATCCAACCAGATCCCACCTACTAACAGCACATTTAGCTATGAACTTGGTGAATAGATCTATGGCTAACTATAGTGCCCAATGATCCAATAACTTTCAACACACATAGAACTTGGGGGGATGTATTAGATCTAACTCATAATATTCTACCCTATTCTCCAAGACTCATGTCTAACTAATTATATGTAATACATTTAGTCCATTTCTAAGACACACAAATCTGAACAATTCCAGCATTTCTGCAAAGTCCAAGTCTGAGATCTGCTCTGAGACTCAGGGAAAACTTTTAGTTGTGAACCCTTGTAAAAAAAAGATAAGAAAGTTAAAGGCTTCCAACATACAATGAAACAGGGTAAACCTTCCCACCCAAAAAATTAGAAATAGAGGGTTAGAAAACATTGGGACAGAAGGAAGACCAAACTCCACATGCCAAACATTGAATCTTGTGGCTCCATGTACCAGTAGCAGGGCAGGTTTTGATGAGAACTAAGCTTTAAGGTGCTTGAATAGCCCCACTGCTATCGTCTTACTGGTTGCAGCCCACACAGTTTCTATCCTAGGGTTGCTCTATTTCCTGCCAATGCTTTTTGTCAGCAGATAGTCCACTTTCCTGGTTTCTCCAAATTCCAGGGGCCCCAACTTCATTTTTTTCCTGCACTCACAGCTTCATGCTCTGCCCTATCAGGGGCACATTGCTTGGCATCTTAAACCTTCTTCTAAAATCTGGCTGAAAGCCTCCATCTGACAACTCTTGTATTCTGCATGCCTACAAAACAAGCACTGTGTGGATGATGACAAGGTCTGCTGCCAACCTGAGCATTAACCGAGGCCCCCTTGGATCATGGTTCCAGAAGTTTCTGAGTGCCTGAATGGCTGAGAACTATTGAACAAAACCCAAGAAACCTATTCCATAGATAGTGCTCCTCAAGCAGTGGGCTTAGAGGCTCTCTTCTCAAAGTGAATATTTGTAGTTTTGCACCTTTGTTCCTGTGCAAGATGAAGATTTATTGATGCCTGTTATTCCAATAAGCTAGCTTTCCTATTGTCTTGATGCAAAATACTTGGTTTAATTTTCAAACTAATGTTTTCACCAGCTGCTTTTTTCTTTGCCCCAATATTGCAAGTATTTCCTTTCTGATGAAACTGAAAACTTTAAATCTTTGGCTCTAATATTTGCTCATGAGTTTTACTATAGGTCTGTTTAAAAGCAGCCAGCAGTACCAAGGCCACAGTTTTAATATTGGGTTCTCTTGAAATTTCCTTTGCCAGATTAAATAGTCTATCTCCCTCAATCTCAGTTTCTTGCAAAGTCTCAGGACATGGGCAAAATGAACACACATTTTCTGCAAAAGCATAACACACATAGTGTTTATTCGAACTGCCAATGGGCTCCTTACTCCCAATCAAAACTTCCTGAACCTTTTACTGCCTGCATATCTAGGGTCATTCTGGTCTTCTGAGCTCCAACCATAATTTTCCTTCAAGCTTAGCTTATACAATTTTAAGGCTTCTCTAGCTGGCATCTCCATACCTTTCAAAATTCCTCCTATAAACTATCTCCAAAGACTTCTAAACCACAAGATCAGGTACAATCACAGCAATGACTCTCACTGTCAGCACCAAAATCTGTCTTAGTCACTTTCTTGTCACTGGATTGAAATACTTGGCTCCTACAACTTAAAGGTAGAGAGGTTTATTTTGGCTCCTATTTTCAACCCATGGTCAGTCCACTCCACAGCATGGAGAGCATATTGGAAGGGTCTGGTTGAAGAAAGCTGCTTATGTCATGGTATCCAGGAAGCAAAGAAAGGGAGGAGGAGCTCAGAACAACAATACACCTTTAAAGGTCACTTCCCCAGTGAATCTCCCCCAACCAGGCTCCACCTCATAATAATACACGTAGCTATGAATTCGTCAGTGGATCAGACCACTGATTAGTATAGCACCCCCATTATCTAATCACCTTTCACACATGTGTGTTTTAGATATAAACCCTAACAATAATCATGTTGTTTTTCCTGGGTTAGCATGGCTGGTCAATATTTCATCACTGGGGCTGCAAGCTCTCACTGGGCTTACCTTGTGCATATCGGATCAGGTACCCCTTCCCACCATGAGAGCTGTTGTTACCAATCCAGAATGCCTCATTGTTTGCACTGTTTTCTGTTTCATTGTGATTTTTTCTTATTGGCTTTTTCTTGATTTCTGAATATCTGCTTCTCTTTCTCCTTGCTAAGTATTTCTTTTCTAGGTATCACAATCTCTGGAAGGTCCAGGAGAGACTGATGGACTTCTACTCCACTATCTTGGACATGGTCACAAGTTGATTTTTGTCAGAAGTGTGCCACTTCTTCATTTCCTTTTACTTTCTAATGTAAGCTATTTTCTGAAAATTTGTGCTCAATGCCTCAGTTTTAGCTTTATTATTGAAATGTGTATTTATAGTAGGCAGGGAGAGCTGATATTAGTTGGTATTCCTGTCAGCAGATTTACAGGCTAGAATGAGTGAGCAGAGAATGCAAAGCTCACTAGGTAGAGTCTCTTCACAGTTTTGGGGCCATGAACTCTCTGTGTAGGCAAATGCTAGTCTTCAGTATGTCTCCATGAGCACTTGAAAGGATGGAGAAACAGACCACTGAGAACTGTGCTGGGACTATGGGTGATGGATCCGTGTATTCTGTCACCCATGATCTTGTTGGCTAGAGATTTGTCTTCTGTTTGAAATAATGAAAGATTGTGGATTCCCCTAGACACTAATAATGGGTTTCCCAAACTATAAATTCCAAAGGAAAACTTCTTCCATTTCCCTCTATTTCACGATATGATTTCCCACTGCATAGAAACATCAGTGGGTTTTTGTGAGAATCTCTCTCTTTAATTAAATTGACTCATGAGGTGGCTGCCTGCTGAACCAATGGTATGAAGCAGCAGTGTGTTCCAAACATAGGAAAATTCAGGGCCTTAGCTTCATATAGCGATAAACTATGGAAAGAATATGCTGGGAAATGCAGAAAACATTTCAAAAGCCAGCTTGCTGTGCAAATCCAGTTTCCTATTTGTTTAGACTGTTTTGGTCTTTTCATCCTTGGAAAATATACTTGTCACCAACAACTTAAAGTAGCAGAGGATCATTTTCTCTCACAGATTGAGAACTTTCAGCCCCTGGTTGGCAGGCTGAAACACAGAAATGGCTTAGTAGAGAAACTTCTGTGTAGCAAAGTACTTCAGTATGGTGGCTGAGAAGCAGAGAGTGAAGGGAGGAACAAGAAAGAGAGAAATATCACCCTTCCTGGTCATGCCTCCTGTGACCTACCTCTTCCAAACAGATCCTATCTCCTAAAAGTCCACTTACCTACTGAACTCATTAGTGGTAAATTTCCAGGTGGAAATAGTGCCCTCATGATTCAATGACCTTGCCAAAAGCCACATTTGAGCCCATGAAAACTTGGAGGGATTTACTAGATCTAAACAAAAACATTTTGCCCCTAGCCCACAAGATACGCAAAAATGGATTTAGTCCGTCTCTGAGTCATGAAAGCTATAGCAGTTCTAGTACTGCAAAAACTCCATCTTCAAAGATTCCTCAGGTATTCTAGGCAAACTCTTAACTGTGAGCCCCTGAAAGTAATGAAAAGAAAATGAATTATGTATGTATGTATATACAAGATAGCTAACATAGTTGAACTACTATCTTCTATTGCTTTACTGAAACAGCTAATGATTACTTGATTGATCAATATTGCATGGCTCTATTTGTTTTCCCAAGAAACCACTTCGAAGATATCAATATGTAATACAACAAGCATTGTTAATTTCCTACCACTTTGTTTGTAACTCTGTATTGTTTGTATTGTTCTTTTGCTATTTTGTAAATGGTTGTCTGTTAATGTGTTTTCCTTCTTTTACTTTGCAAATAAATTTTTAAAAAGATTCCTTAGACATTCTAGGCAAACTCTTAGCTGTGAGCCCCTGAAAGTAATGAAAAGGAAATGAAGCACTGCCAATATATCATGTGACAGGGTAGAGATTCTCATTCCAAAAGGATAGAAAAGAATCAGAGCAAAGGGAAGACCAAAACTCTGTGGGTAAACATTAAATCCTGTAGCTCTAGGTCCAGGAACAGGAACAAGCTCTACAACAGTGTGAATTCCAAAGGGTTTGGAAAATCCTGCCTACACAACAGTGCTAGTTGCAGCATTCATGGCTTCATTTGTTGGGCAATGCCAATCAAAGGTCATGCTTTTGTTAAGTAAATGGTCCAGTTTAAAGCATCATTAACTGCAAGAACCTACATTACACTTTTGGCTTCAGTCTCACAGCTTAATGAACTGACCTCACATGGGCATACTGTTTGGAACACTATTTGGCATTTCAGGACTTCTGATAAAATCTAGGAGAAAACCTCCAGAACCCAAAAACTAGTATTCTCAATGTCTCTAAGACCAACATCATGTGGATGATGAAAAGGAATGCCAAAAATTTGTGTGTTAAGAGACACCTTTAATAATAAAACTTGTCTTTCCTTGCATGGTACTCAAAAGCATCATTCATCCCAGGTTTGATCAATTCACACAAAGACACTCATGAAAGTGGACTACAAAAGACACAGCAATGAAAGCTCAACAGTGCTCAAAGGGATGGGGAGCATTTTCAGGAAGCTCAATGGCAATGAGACTTTCACTGAAATATTTTTAGGTAAATGCTCATTATGTGTTTCAGTCATACCTGATATACCAAGTCCTAGAAGGAAAAAAGTGCCAGCCAAGATTACCATCTCCAGCAAGGCTATCCTTCAGAATCAAATGATAAATGAGACCTTCCAAGACACACAAAAATATACATGATTACTAGACTAGCATTACTGTGGATACTGAAAGGAATGATGAACACAAAAGAAGAAGAAAATTGAACACATCATGAGAGCAAGTGAAAGAATAAATCACATTAGAAGAACTGACATGCAAAAGAGAAATACAAAAGTACCAAACATTATCAACACAGTAAGCTACAAAACTTCTAGAGGAATAAAGGACAAAAAATGAACATAGAATATTTAAAGAAACCCACCTCATCTACCAGCACATGTATCCACTTAAAACAAAATGATGGAAAATGGTATTCCAAGCGAACGGAACCTGGAAGTTAGCAAGAATTGTTATACTTATGTCTAGTAAAAATAAACTTTATCATTAAGTCAGTCAGAAAAAAGAAAGCAGGACACTATACACTGATCAGGGGAACAACTGATAAAGAACACATAAAGACTGCAAATACATATGCACTAAATGTCAGAACACCCAATGTTATGATCCACACACTGATAGATCTAAAGGGAGAAGCAGATCCGAGTACAATAATGCCTTGGTTACCTTTCTCTTGTTGTTGGGACAAAATACCTGACGCCCATAATTAAGGAAGGAAAGGTTTATTTTGCTTACAGTTTGTGGAGGTTTCAGTCCGTACTTGGCAGATTATAAGGCAGAGTGGCACATGGGAGAGGGCTACAGCTGATGGCGTCTGAACACAGCAAAGCAACAAGCACAAAAGCGAGGAATAGCCGCAGGCAGCCTCTTGCTCTCCCTTACATATGCAAACTATCCACCCCAGGGCGGGTGCAGCTCTCACACCCATAATCAATCAAACTCTAAAAGCCTGCCCCATGGCCGCATGAGGCTTTAGAGGGACAAACAGACACAAACCATAACAAATAGTAGTAGAATATTCAATACCCCCCTCTCACTGATAGATCAGCTAGACCAAAGATCATATGGACTGACAAACATTTACTAAATATTCCATACACCCAGCTGGAGAATACACAATTTTCATCATCATACAACACATTTTCCTAAATACACCATATATTGGGTAAAAATGTCTTAAAAACACCAAAAGAATTGAAATAATTTCTTGCATCTCTCCCAGCCACAATGAAAGAAAACTGGAAATCGACAGCAAGAGAAACTGTAGAAACAATACAAAAACACGTAGATTGAACAACACACTATTGAATGAATTCAATATGAATTGAATAAGTATAGCAATTCCTGCTAACTTCCAGGTTCCATTCGCTTGGAATACCATTTTCCATCGTTTTGTTTTAAGTGGATACATGTGTTGGTAGATGAGGTGGGTTTCTTTAAATATTCTATGTTCATTTTTTGTCCTTTATTCCTCTAGAAGTTTGGTAGCTTACTGTGTTGATAATGTTTGGTACTTTTGTATTTCTCTTTTGCATGTCAGTTCTTCTAATGTGATTTATTCTTTCACTTGCTCTCATGATGTGTTCAGCTTTCTTCTTCTTTTGTGTTCATAAGGTCATTGAGGAATTCAAGGAA